>NW_005871255.1:1881373-1897802 GCF_000147115.1 Myotis lucifugus
GGGGAGGTTGGGGGTTAATGGGGGGGGCGGGCTGAGGCACATCCTTGTAATATCTTAACCAATAAAGAAATTAAGGATTAAAAGAAAAGAAAAGCCAATGGTATTGGACAGGGTCTCAGGAAATCATCAGGATGGGGCTATCAGGGTAAGCCAAGTTGATAGAGTCTCAGATATGGCTTGCCTGCCGGCTCTGTGGGGAGGGCTCAGCAAAGAATAATGGCCTCTGTCTGGGAGAAGGCTGCCCTTCAGCCTTTGCCTTGAAGCCAGACAATTCCATTCTTCCCAGGATGTCCCTGGCTCTTTTGAGCTGCTGCCCCAGCATTGGACCTCAGAGGGAGGGAGTCCAAGTAGGTCCATGTGCCAGCCCTTTAAGAGGAACTCCTGGGCCCAGCCTGAGTGGCTCAGTGGTTGAGTGTCAGACCTATGAACCAAAAGGTCATGATTCAATTCCCAATTCCCCATCAGGGCACATGCCCTAGTTGCAGGCTGGGTCCCCAGTGAGGGGGGCGTGCAGGAGAAAGCCAATCAGTAATTCTCATCATTAATGCTTCTATCTCTCTCTCTCTGAAATTGTTGTAATGTACCCCACGAATCACACAAGGACGCCTCAAGAAGTTGAATTAAAGAGTCACATTTATTGCAAATCCAGGACTATGAGGGGGCATTTCACTCTCCCAGATCTCATAGTGATAAGATGGCCGCAATACCAGATTTATGTAGGCAAAAATCACAAAGGTATTGATTACATCCCAGGGTTTGGAATGAGGAACCTGGTTTGCAAAAGAGCAGTTTACAGAAGCAAAGCAGCATGTTATCTAAATTATCGTTTTGAGTCTCTGGAACACTGAGTCAACAGGGACACGTTAACTGGAGCCCTCTGACGTTGGGATAATTGTGCTGTCCTTCCCAGGTAAAGGAAAATGTGCTTTCTAAGACCAGTATGACCACAACCAATGGGATATTCACATTACAATCAATAGGGTATTCAATCAAATGGGATGATTTATATAATTCAGAAAATCAAAATAACTTTTCTATTGTTAAACAAAGCAAATAAGTACAGAAGCCAAACAGCAGGGTTAAAGTTAAACTATAGTTTCTACCTGAGATGATTGCTACCATATTTCAAAATCAGTAAAAATATATTCATTCTAAAAAAGAAAAAGAATGCCTGGAACTCCAGAGCCCTCTGTCCTAGCCACAATCCCCACTGGTTTTTACAGTCAGAAGTTCTGGGGACTTGTCTTCCCAGCTCTGGAAGACTTTGCTGGGGATTCTGATGTAGTGCTGGGATCCCTTGTTCCTTAGGGGGTGTCCTGATAGCCAAGATATCTCTGCTGATTTTTATTTTATTATTATTATTTTTAGGCCTCATCTGAGGATATTTTTTTTCCATTGAGAGTGGAAAGGAGGTTGGGAGGGGAGAGAGAGGAGAGAGAGAAACTTCGATGTGAGAGAGGCACATTGATTGGTTGCCTACCACACGCGCCTGGATCTGGGCCAGAGATCAAACCTGCAACCCAGGTATGTGCCCTTGACCAGGAATCAAACCCACGACTCTTCAGTGCGAGGGCCGACGCTCTAAACACTGAGCAATGCGAGCCAATGCTGATTTTTAAAAATATATTTTTATTGATTTCAGAGAGAGGAAGGGAGAGGGATGGAGAGAAACACCAGTCAGCTGCCTCTTGCATGCCCCCCAGTGGGGATGGAGCCCGCAACCCCAGCATGTACCCTGTCTGGGAATCGAGCTGGCAAGCCCTTGGTCCAAAGGTCCATGCTCAACCTTTGAGCCCAGCACACGTTGCCTCCTTTAGGTTTAGGGAACAGTGTCACCTGGTGGCCAGTGAGGGGTCGGAGAGAAGGTAACTGGCGGCATTTCTGTCACTCTGGTTCGGTGGAGGGGTAGGTTCGAAATGAACTTGTGCCTCTTTCAGGCGGTCTACCATAGACTTTCCCAAAGCACCACGGACCCAGGGCCTGCAGAGGTCGCCCCTTTCTGCAGTCCTTCTCTGAGGGCGCCCCAGGGACCAGCCCACGTCCTCTTGACCGCCCCGCCCACTTTGGCCCCGCCCACTTTGGTCCCGCCCCGCCCCTTCCGGCCCCGCCCCGCCCCCTCGGGCCATAGCCTGCCCAGCTGGGCTGCGTCCCGGAGCCCGGACCCTCCGTCTGGCAGGTACCAGTCCCCTCTCTGGCCCGGGTCAAACCCGCGAAGACCCTGGCGCCATGTGGCGGGCGGCTGGGGCCGCGCTCCGAACCCCTGGGGCGCCCCGCCAGCTCCGGAGGGGCCTGTCCACACCGTCCCGTTCCTCGCAAAAGGCCGCGACCCTGGTCGTCACGCCCAAGGCTGGTCTGGCCGACGAGCTCCTGGACATCAAAGCGGAAGGCTTGCGCCCTGGGGAGCGGGTGACGCTGAGGGCCTCGGCCGCCAGCCACCGAGGCCGCCTCTTCCACTCGCTGGCCCACTTCGAGGCTGACGCCCGCGGGGGGCTGGACCTGGCCAGGGATCCGGCTCTGGGCGGCGACTTCGAGGGCGTGGAGCCCATGGGGCTCCTGTGGAGCCTCACGCCGGCGGGCTCCGGGGGCCCCTGCCTCGGCCGGATGCCCAGGGGCGTGTTGAAAAACCCGCTCAAAGTGGAGGTGACTGTCCACCGCGCGCCGCAGCAGCCGGAGGGGCCGCTGGGCCCGGCGCTGGCCTCGGCCCGGGTGCAGCGCTGGTTCTCCAGCCCCGAGCTGTCCCGCGTTCGGCTGCAAACGGGCCGCGTGCAGGGCAGCTTCCTGCTGCCCCCAGGTGCGTGAGCACGCCTTTCCCCACGAGGGCCTTGCAGGGGCTTTAGGGCATGCACTTACCAAAGCTGACTGCTTTGCTAGCTGATTTGTCCTCTGAAAACAAAGCGAGCGTCATCATTTCTTTGTGTCGATAATCATTTCTCTAATTGGTGGCTGGGATTTCAATGTGAATTTATCTGCCCACCCTCCAAATTCCTAGTGCTGCAGACACTATTCCTTGGGAGCATATACCTTCTGATTTTGCTGTGTTAAGCGTGATGGCTGTATAGTTTCTAGCATTAAATGCTGGTTTGCCTATCTCTAGTAGGCAGAGCTTTGTGTTCATTTAACCTTCGCCATTATCATATCTTGGAAAAAATGACGAGAATAGTGATACATATCTGTCTTTCATTGGTGTCTTGCTCAAGCCCCAAAGTGACTGAAATTCATATATATATGTATATATATATATATATAATGTATATATAATATGACATATATAATATATGTATATATAATGACATATATAATATATATAATATATTTTTATTGATTTTAGAGAAGAAGGGAGAGGGAGAGAGAAATGGAACATCAATGATGAGAGAGAATCTTGGATCGGCTGCCTCCTGCACGCCTCGTACTGGGGATGGAGCCCTCAACCTGGGCATGTGCCCTGACATGGAATCGAACCTTGACCACCTGGTTCATAGGTGGACATTCAGACACTGAGCCACACAGGCCAGATTGAAGTCCCATTATATCGTTCACTCTTTTATACTGGCTTCATGGTAGAGTAAAGATGACTTTTCTTTTTAAATTTATTTATTTGAGAGAGAGAAAGGGAGAGAGAAACATCTATTTGTTGTTCCACTTAATTTATGCATTCATTGGTTGATTCTAATATATGCCCTGACTGGGGATCCAACCTGAAACCTTGGCCTGTTGGGAGGATAATCTAACCAACTGAGCTACCCAGCCAGGGCCAAAGATAACATTTTTTGTTGTTATCTGACATTCTCTAATGCCTGGGAGACCTTCACCATAATGAGAAAACTGTTTCATTGCTCATTTCATACATCAAAGAACAACTTTATATTATACATGAGGAAACTGAGGCCTAAAGTATTTTAACCAAATCACACAGCTAGGTGATGGTAAAATCAGGGTGCAGTAAAACTCTTTGAGCTCCAAACTATGACCTTCTCCATAAATACAGGCTAAGTGAAACAATGAGTGAAATATTAAGGTTTTTAATTTTTTTTTTTAACTCAGTTTAGCATAACCCCTACTCTCACCCTCAGGATTCTTAGGGACAACTAAGAATCTTTTTTTAAAATATATTTTTATTGATTTCAGAGAGGAAGGGAGAGAGGGAGAGAGAGATAGAAACATCAATGATGAGAGAGAATCATTGATTAGCTGCCTCCTGCACATCCCTCACTGGGGAATTGAACCTTGACCTCCTGGTTCATAGGTCCATGCTCAACCACTGAGCCATGCCTGCCAGGCCTAAGAATGTGTGTATGCGGGGGGGGAGGGGGGGGCAGCTTTTAAAAAATAGCCAATAAAGCTCTAGCTGGTTTGGCTCAGTGGATAGAGCATTGGCCTCCAGACTGAAGGGTCCCGGGCTCAATTCCAGTCAAAGGCACGTACCTGGGTTGCAGGCTCCTGGCCCTGGTTGGGGGCATGCAGGAGCCAACCAATCAATGTGTGTCCCTCTCACATCGGTTTTTCTCTGTTTTCCTCTTCCTTCCACTCTCTCTAAAAATCAATGGAGTCCTAGCTGGTTTGTCTCAGTGGATAGAGCGTCAGCCTGTGGACCACTGGGTCCCGGGTTCAATTCTGGCCTAAGGGCACATGCACGGGTTGCAGGCTCGGTCCCCAGTGGGGGTTGGGGGGTGCAGGAGACAGCTGATCAATGATTTTCCCTCATCACTGATGTTTCTATCTCTCTGTCCTTCTGCCTTCCTCTCTGAAATCAATAAAAATAATTTTTTAAATAAATAAATCTAGTGTTTAAGACCCTGGTCAAGGGCATATACCTGGGTTGCGGGCACATCTCCAGTAGAGAGTGCAGGAGGCAGCTGATCGATGTTTCTCTCTCGTCGATGTTTCTAACTCTCTATCCCTCTCCATTTCTCTCTGTAAAAAAAAGTCAATAAAATATATTTAAAAAAAAATAAAAAATAAATATTCTGTCACTTAATTCAAGATTAATCCTGTTTCCTGGTTTATAGGAGATGGTCCTTTTCCTGGTTTGATTGATATGTTTGGAGACGGAGGATTAAATGAATCTCGAGCGAGTCTCCTGGCTTGTCGAGGTTTTGCTGCTCTGGCTTTGCCATTTTTTGGCTATGAAGATCTACCTCCAATTATGAAGGACTTAAATTTAGATTACTTTGAAGAGGCAGCTAAATTTGTGCAAAGTCATCCAAAGGTGAGTGGGATGCCAGAGAGAAATGTATTTAAAATAAAGTCATTAGCGCTAGGAGAGAGTGAATATAGAAAGTGGTGCTAGTGGGTTGGAAGATATCTGTAACAAATACCAATCATGCTTTCTTTTTCTCTCTCCTTCTTTGTCTTTTTCTTGAATCTTCAGGTCAAAGGTCCTAACATTGGAGTGATTGGTTCTGGGAAAGGGGCAGAGTTGGCCCTTTCCATGGCTAGCTTTCTCCCAAATATAGCTGCAGTTGTGAGCATCAATGGCTGCATCTCTAACACAGCTACTTCCCTTACATGTGGTGGACTGATCCTGCCGGGACTGCCTTTTAACCTGGACAAAATCTCTGCTACCAATTCAAGGGCATATGATATTAAAGAAGCGCTGGAGGACCCCTTGGATCCAGCCTATCGGGAAAGCCGTATCCCCCTCGAAAAAGCCAGTGCCCATTTCCTTTTTATCGTTGGAGAGGATGACAGGCATTGGAAGAGCTCTGTGTATGCTGACATAGCTGTGAATCACCTCGCAGAGCATGGGAAGACGAATTTCACTCTTTTAAGCTACCCTAATGCTGGCCACAGAATAGATCCCCCTTACAGCCCCTTTTTCTCTGCAGCCCTGGACCCGGTATTGGGGGTTCCTGTTTTAGGAGGTGGGCAGCTCAAAGCTCATGCTGTTGCTCAGATTGAGTCTTGGAAGAAGATCTTGGAGTTTTTGCACTTGCATCTGGGGTAAAGTCTTGCAAACTAGACAGTTAAATTTAGAATATGCTCAGAACAAATTAGGGGACAGATTGGATATTTTTGACAAATGATGACTGAGATCTGGACTTCTCATGGCCTCGGCAAGCTTTTAAAAGAAGTAAAAACACTCACTTCAAGTTCATCAGAGCCTGTAGCTTCGGTACTATCCATGTTTCTCCATGTTTGTTTGAGCTTGAACTCAAGGTAATTGCTAAAAACCGGTTTTTAATCTGCCATTTACCCACCCTTCCAAGGATTTAAAAAAAAAAAAAAGGTATAAATTGTTTGCTATATCTGTCCCATAGGTTTTACAACTGTTTTGAACAAGATAAATATAGGTCCCTGGTTTTACAATAGGGAACAATTGGCCTACGATAACTTGCTCATAACAGTCAGAGGCTGGAATGAATTCTAACAAGATAACTTGGAGGCTAATTGGTGGTAGACTGAACTCATAGAATCCTTTCTGTTGTTAATCAGATTTTGATATTTTTCTAGTTGCCACCCATTCTAGGGTCTTTAAGAAAAGTTAGAAATCCCAAGATACTGCTTTAAAAATGGCATTCAGTTACTAAGACATACTTAGATTCTCTACAGTGTGTTTATCTCTGTATTTGTACTTTTTTAAAAAATATATATATATATAGGTTTCTTTTGTTCTTTTTTTGGTTGTTTGTTTGTTTTTCAATCCTCACCTGAGGATATTTTTCCATTAATTTTTAGGGAGAGTGGAAGAGAGAGGGAAAGACAGAGAGAAACATTGATGTGAGAGAAATACATCCATTGGTTGCCTCCTGCAGGAGCCCTGATCAGGGCCCGGGCCAGGGAGGAGCCTACAACCCAGGTAAGTGCCCTTGACCAGATTCGAACCCAGGACCCTTTCTTCTGCAGGCTGATGCTCTATCCACTGAGCAAAACAGGCTAGGGCCACACTAGGTTTCAAAAATATATTTAAAACTAGGTAGATTACAGGTTCTAGTCCCATGTAGCAATGTAATTATCTCAGGGGAAGACAGAACTCATCACCTACCTTTCACCACCTTCACCAAAAATTAATTACAATTTGTTAGGTGAGCCTTAACTTATTTTAATAATCTTAGCTGAATTTCTGAAAACTTATTCTAAACTTTAATATGTGTAGAGCCCAGCCGGCATGATTCAGTGGTTGAACGTCAATCTATGAACCAGGAGGTTATAGTTCGATTCCCGGTCAGGACACATGCCCAGGTTGCAGGCTCGATCCCCAGTAGGGGGCATGAAGTATGAGGTTGATCAATTATTCTTTCTCATCATTGATGTTTCTCTCTCCCTCTCCCTTCCTCTCTCTGAAATCAATAAAAAACATTTTTATTGATTTCAGAGAGAGGAAGGGAGAGGGAGAGAGAAACATCATCGATGAGAGAGAATCATGGATCTGCTTGCCTCCTCCATACCCCCTAGTGGGGATCAAGCCTGCGACCCAGGCATGTGCCCTTGACCAGAATTGAAACTGGGACCCTTCAGTCCACAGGCTGATGCTCTATCCACTCAGCCAAACCGGCCAGGGCTGTATATATATTTTTAAAAGATAAAATGTGTGTAGAATTAGCAAATATTAAAAGTTCTGGCCCTCATCTTAATTTTTTTCATATACTTGAGGGGGAAAATGAAGGTATTAATTACTAGACTTTGCTTTTGGTTGATCAGTGGAGCTTGTGGTCAAAACTATATTTTGGGTTCTTCTTGTCAGAAAATGAAGTATTGTCACCCTAATTTGTAGTATTAATAGTTCACCCAAAATTAGCATTATTTTTATTGTTTCAAATTATTAACATACCCACACATTCTCCTGAATTTTGAGTTATTCATATAAGATTTTTTAGAGGATTATTTTATTTTTTAAAATATATTTTTATTGATTTCAGAGAGGAAGGAAGAGGGAGAGAGAGATAGTATCATCAATGATGAGAGGAACTCATTGATGGGCTGCCTCCTGCACGCCCCCTACTGGGGATCGAGCCCACAACCCAGGCATGTGCCCTTGACAGGAATCAAACCTGGGACCCTTCAGTCTGCAGGCTGATGCTCTAGCCACTGAGCCAAACCAGCTAGGGCAAAGAGGACTATTTTAAAACAGACCAATAACAGTGAGGGGAGGAACTTGCTTTTCAGCAAATAACTAATGAGAATCATAATCTGTGAAATTGACTATTGAAATTTGATACAATACTCATTCTAATTTGAATTTATACATCTCTTGACTTAATAACCTAAGAATTATTCACTCTATTAGGTGATAAAGTGTTTTTTTTTAAATTTTAGCTATTTTGCTAAATTTCTAATCATTTAATTGTGACAATTTTTCTCTTTTATTTGATTCACATTCTTGTTTAAAAATTAAAGGCTTCTTAACATAATTGGTTTTCTATCATTTCAAACTATGTATTTTATCTATACTTTTCAAAAGGTCTGCTAGATTTTTTAAAGTTTGGGGACACTGTTTTAATAATAATTTTAACTTTTCTCTCAACTTTCTGTTATCCAGGCCTGCAACAAGAGCAAGTGGACCCAAGCCATATTCTCTGGTGAACAGCTTTTGGAATCTATTTCGTCATTTTGCAGGGTTTAAAAGAACAGAGAAAGGATCCAAGTTATATAATTCTTTTTCCTTTTCCTGTGTGAATATTTGTGTGTGTGTGTGTGTGTGTGTGTGTGTGTGTGTGTGTGTGTGGTGTGTGTGTGTGGTGTGTGTGTGTGGTGTGTGTGTGTGGTGTGTGTGTGAATATTTTTAACCTTTGAGGATGTGAAACTCAAAATGCACTTGATGGGAAATGTACCAAGATATTGTGAATTAATTTGCAGAGACAAGAAAATTTCTGTTTATATAGTGGTAAATAGTTTATATACAGCACATAAAAGATATTCATGACATGTAGAAATATTGTTCTCAGCAATCATGAAGATTGGGGTAATCTGTAGTTTTGAGTAAAAGAAATACTCTGCTGGGTTATGAGCTATGTTTAAGGATTAGATTCCATTACAACCACATCAACAAAAACAGGTTTTTGCAGGAGAATAATAATTCTAGTTTGGAGAGTGTAGACAGGTTTGAAGATCTGGAAAAAAAAAGTCACAGAGGTAGGAAAAGTGAACCAGCTGTGTGTGGGCTTAGGAAAGAAGTTACAGAGGCAAAAGAAGGGCCCTTGGAGCTTGGGAAAGAGGAAGTTAAAGGTAACACCTGAGGCAAAGAAGAGGAGGAGGGGAGAGCATGTATCTGGAGGTCTCTGGGGAGGATCCCAATAAAATAGTCCTCAGCTTTTCAGGTGTGTCCTTTCAGGGTTGTGGTTTCTGCCGATTGGTCGGTACCAGGGCAGGGGTCATAGTCAATGAACTGGTCCAGACGTCAGCCATGGCATCGCTTGTCTGGTTTTGCTGCTTTTCTGGGCCTGGAGCTGAAACACAAGTGAGGCCTAGATGTTATCGCTAGATGTTACCTTCATGCTGGAGCCCTTCAGGGAGTCAAATGGGGCCACTCTTCCAATCCTTGTTCCTCCTCCCAGGGAGTCTACGGCATAACTAGTGACATGCCAGGGGAGGAAAGGTCAGGGGAGGGTCCGAATCGCATGATCTGCAATATGGAAAGGTCAGGAGGTCTAAACTGAAAGAAACGTTACCCCCGGGGGGCAAGGTCCTTGTTTTACCTGTTTTGCCTGTTGCTAGGTACCCGGGGCTTTCCACACTGGTGACCTTCTGTACCTGGCCCGTCGTCCCTGCTCTGCTCATGTCTAACTGTCTACACACAAGAACAAAGTTGGATATGTCATAAATATACAGTTTTATTTTCTCCAGTAAAATTTTTACTTTTTCTTAGTTTTATAAATGTGATTGTTACATCTTTGAAAATGAAATTTATTTCTTATTCTAAATTTTAAAACATCCACATTATAGAGCAATTAAAAAATAGACAAGCAAAGTGAGCAAATACAAATTTTGTTTGACAGCTTGCATTTTAAATGAACACATCATGACTATGCATGCCAATAGATGCATTTCAGCAACATTTTTAATGGAAGCATTATGTCATTGTTTGGATATTCAACAATACCAATTTTGTTGACATTTGAGTTGTTTTCTTTTTACTATTAAAACTTTGAACGTATATCTGTGTGTGCTTGGATGATTATTTCTTCAGGATGAAGTTCTAGAAGTGGAACTGCTGAGTCACAAAGGTGCAAAGTTTTAAAAGATTTTATCAATGTAAGAAACGTCCCAATTTGTAAGAATGTTTTGAGTTTATTTGAGCCAAACTGATGACAATTGCAGGAAAGCAAAATCTCAGTGGAAATGGCAGTTTTACCACTTATCTAATATGTTCAAATCAAAGGGCAACACCTAAAGGGGTTACATGAAAAACATTGGTGATAGATTAGGGAGGCAGAGAGGGCAAAGCAGAGAAGTCTCTGAGATTGGATAAAAAGTAAAACAGACACATACTTCTTTTACATTTGTGGGTATAGCATAGTTAACAGTCAACAATTAACATGATAATAACAGTGAGGGGGTGTGTGGTTTGTTCTGGTGCAGTGGTTGTGCCTTGAGCAGTGGGGGGTTGAGGGGAGGAAATTACCCTGTCATTCCAAAGGTATGTTATCCTAGAGCAGCGACCCTTTAATACACCGCGACCCTTTAATACAGTTCCTCATGTTGTGGTGACCCCCAACCATAAAATTATTTTCGTTGCTACTTCATAACTATAATTTTGCTACTGTTATGAATCATAATGTAAATATCTGATATGCAGGATGTATTTTCATTGTTACAAATTGAACATAATTAAAGCATAGTGATTAATCACAAAAACAATATGCAATTATATATGTGTTTTCCGATGGTCTTAGGCGACCCCTGTGAAAGGGTCATTCGACCCCCAAAGGGGTCGAGACCCACAGGTTGAGAACCACTGTCCTAGATGCAGAAAGACAGTAGACAGGCTTTGTTGGGAAAGACTGACCTTTGTTAGGGAAATACCAGTCTAAGAACATGACGACCTGCCCTGGCCTGCTCTTAGGTAGAAAGGTTTGAAGTATGGTAGCAATCATCTCAGGTAGAAACTGTAGTTTAACTTTAACCCTGCTGTTTGGCTTCTGTACGTATTTGCTTTGTTTAACAAAGTTACTTTAATTTTCTGAATTATATAAATCATCCCATTCGATTAAATGCCTTATTGATTGTAGTGTGAATATCCCATGGGTTGTGGTCATACTGGTCTTAGAAAGCACATTTTCCTTTACCTGGGAAGGACAGCACAGTTATCCCAAGGTCAGAGGGCTCCAGTTAACGTGTCCTTGTTGACTCAGTGTTCCAGAGACCCAAAACTGTAATTTGGATAACATGCCTAAGTTTAGCCCAGGTTCCTCATTCCAGACCTGAGGGCTCTAGATAATGTGTTTCTGTCAATTCAGTGACCCCGAGACCCAAAACTATAATTAACATGATGCTTCTGCTTCTGTAAACTGCTTTTTTGCAAACCAAACCTTGAGATGTAATCAATACCTTTGTGATTTTTGCCTATATAAATCTGGTGTTGCGGCCATCTTATCGCTATGAGATTTGGGAAAGCAAAATGGCCCCTCATAGTCCCAGATTGCAATAAATGTGACTCTTTTATTCGACTTCTTGAGGCGTCCTTCTGTAATTCACGGGGTACATTACAACAGGTTCCATTTCAGACCATCCCTTGTGGGTACTTGCGGACTCTCGAGTTTGTAAGGCCGCCCTGCACACTGTCTGATGTAGTGTGTGGCCTTTTTCGTCCGTATTTTTAATACTGCCAACAGCCCTCCAGAAAGGTTTATCAGTTATAAACTGCGTCCCATTTCTCCAGACCCCTAGCAACTCTTGAGTATGTTTACAACTTTTGGCTAATTTGAAAGTTGGGAGTAAAAAGACACTTGGATTATGTGAAACCTAAATGCTATGTTTTCAGCCGCCTCTGGCATCCTGGAGGAAGGTAACTGAAAAAATTCGGCAGAGTTTAGCTTCGGGTATCCTCAGTGGGAGGGAACGCCAGGTTAATTGCAGCAGGTAGTCCAGAGAAGGTCAGGAAGGGCAATTAGCAGGGGAAGCGAGCTTTACAAACTCTTTTATGGGAAGGGCAATGGTTATAGGGAGGTTTCGCAGTTTTAAACTTGCGGCGGGTACGTCACTGCAGATTAGCTGCAACTGCTTTCCCTGGGAAAAGCACATCCCCTGACCACTGGGCGCGGTCAAGCTCCCAGCCCTGCGCGGCACAGGCAGTGGCGCTGCAGCTACTGGGGAGCGATGGGCAGCGGGGCAGGAGGACCCGGGCGGCCGCCCCGCCGTCCCACAATGCCCCGCTCCAGCCACCTGAGGGCGGAGAGAAAGGACAGCGGCGGGGGTAGGGATCCACGGCGAACTCCGAGAAGTGCGCACGCGCACTGACCCCGGCGGGCCCTAGCAACCAGAGCAGTGACAGTAGCAACCGCCGGAATGGTGAGTCTCTTCCAGGCCTGGTAGCCAAGCCGAGAAGAGATTGGAAGTGGGAACGGGTGATTGTAGAGTGGGGAGGGCGGAGGGTGTCCTTGAACAGCGGAAGGGAGCCCGGGAGCGGATGCTGGCTCCTTGGAGTCAGAGGCCTGGGGGGAAGGAGAAGCTGGGTGGTCTGGGGTGACGGGGCTTGGGCGGATTAGAGATTGGGTTAATGGGGAGGGACCCTGGCAAAGAGAAGGGAAGGCAAAGAGCAGGAAATTCTCGAAGAAGAGGGGCTTGGGGTGGGAACGGTGATGGAAGGGAGTGGGTGAATGAGGATATCTTTTACAAAGAAGTGATGCCCCCCTCCGCCGCTAGCGAGATGGAGTGGGGGAGCTGGCTACGAGGGTGATGCGTGTCACACCATTGCAGCAGTATTTAAACCTGTGGTGTGCGCAGGTTGCCCTGAATGACTGTGAGTGCAGTTATTAGGTAGCGTTGTGAAACCCAGTCTGATAGAATGCATTAGGGTACTGTTTCTCAAATGTCAGTGTGCGTATGTATGATTTTAGTGGGCCCAAATACTATATAAGCTTGTTGGAATACAGATTATGAATTTTTAATATGATGGGGGAGGTTCAGGCATGTGCGTTTTGACAATGCACCTCAAGTTATTCTAAAATTGGAGTGGGCCCCACCACACTTTGAGAAATACTGCCTTAGCTTTGAAATCTGTCATCTGTTTATCCAATGAAAACGGTTATGAAGTAATGGCTTGACCTAGTGATGCTCCTCAGTTCCTACTTAAAATGTGCTCTGTCTTGCTTGCATGCTTGGCAGTTCCCACTAGTAGCGTGAAAAGGGATGTTGTTGGTTAGTTATAGACCCAGCCAAAGCTGTTCAGCAAAGGATGTGATTGTCTGGCTGGGATGGAGATGTTTATGAAGAATAAGTATAATTAGTTGTCTTCATTATGTGATTCCAATGCTACATAGGTGGGCAGAAACTGAGCCCAAGAAATGGAAATGATAAGGAAGCCATTCATGCCCACCCTCAACCACGAGATTAAACACCACTCTTTTTAAAGTAGTCCCCGTTCCTTCCTTACTTTATTCCACAGGCATTTAGCTAAAACCACTGCCAAGGAAAGGAAAAAGTTCTGGAACCTAGGTTTATATTCAGGCAAAGAAACAATAAGCTCTAAATCCTGCAAGCATGAACCATAAGAATTATTGCAAATCTTCAAATAAAGAATCAGAACCAGTAATTAGATGTAAACTGTTCGTTCTGGTCCCCTCAGAAATACAGGCCCACATAATGTGTTATTTACTTATAAAGGACTTTCCTTACATATTTTTTTATTGATTGATTTTGAGAAAGAGAGGGAGAGAGAGAGAGAAAGAAACATCTATTTGTTGTTCCCCCCATTTATGCATTTATTGGCTGATTCCTGAATGTTCTCTGACCTGGGATCCAACTGCAACCTTGGTGTATTGGGACCACACTTTAGCCAACTGAGCCATCTGACCAGGGCCTCACATAGTTGTTGTGTGTTTTTTTTAATTAAAAAAAATTAGCTTCCAGTGTCTTAAAAAATGATATTTCACAAGACTGAGATTTCTGGCTTCTTTGAAAAATCAGAAATACTGTATTTCACCATAAGACATTTTTTTTTACATTTTTATATTATTGAAAATGTTTGTATTACTGTCATATAATTGGCAGCATCTTTTCTTAATGGTACACAAAATAAGGATGTTGCTTTCATTAATGGAGTTTTCATGTTTGAAGAAATGTGCTATTAGGGTAATTCTTGTCCCAAGTCCCCCCTGTCAACAGTTTTCTAGAGCCAAGTAGGGGCTCTTTACATGGCCAGCTTTATCCATTAATGATGTTCCATTGGTTCTTTAGGCATTTCAGTTTTTGATTCGTGCCCTCTAGAGAGGAACTAGTGACCTTCCAAGATCAGACATGATTGGGTGTGTTCAGGATGGTATGGCCTTAGACCAGCGGTTCTCAACCTGTGGGTCGCAACCCCTTTGGGGGTCGAACGACCCTTTCACAGGGGTCACCTAACACCATCGGAAAACACATATATAATTACATATTGTTTTTGTGATTAATCATTATGCTTTAATTATGTTCAATTTGTAACAATGAAATTGAGGGTCACCACAACATGAGGAACTGTATTAAAGGGGCGCAGCATTAGGAAGGTTGAGGACCACTGCCTTAGAATTAATGACCTTATAAACCAATTTATAGATAGTTAGATTGCTTCCAACTTGAAAGTGTTCTTATGTGTCTTTTTATGGACCCATGCAAGGATTTCTCTGGGAAATATACTAGTAGTGGGATTGCAGAGTCGTAGGGTCTGTGCAGATTTAATTTACCTACACACTGTCAGACTGCTTTCCAGATTGGCTTTACTAGTTTTTGCTTCTCTCTACATTGTCACCAACTTTCTAACTTTTGCCAGTCTGAGGATGTTTTTTAGCATTCCATTGTTTTATTCTACGTTTCACCAATTCTTAATGAGTTTGAATACCTTACAATATTCTTGTTAGTCATCTGGATTTTAAGTTTCTGTGCATATTCTGTTTATGTTTTTTGCCAACTTTTCCATATTTCTTTTGGTTCTGAATTTTAGGAGTTCCTTATATATCTAGATATCAGCCCTTTGTTGGATTTACATTGAAAATATCTTCTCCCAGTTTTTTGTTTACGTTGTCAACAGTGTCCTTCACTTGCTGAACTCCATTTGTTCTAATATTTGTGAGTTTATTCTATGTGATTTCTATATAGATGACCATCTGCACAAAGTGAGTTTTGTTTCCTACTTTTAACCATTGCAGTTTGTATTTCTCTTTATTATAACATTTTAAAGATCTCTTGTACCCTGTTAAATAGCAGCAGTGATAGTAGACATCCTTGATGTGTTTGGGATCTTAAAGAGAATACTTTTAATGTTACCATTCCAGTCTGGCTCACCTTACCCACCTCATTTAAAACAAACATCCTCCACATACATATACATAGATCCTGATATCCTTTACCAAGCTCAGCATTTTCTCTTTCTTTAGCAATTGTCATCTTCTAATATAGTGTATAATTTCTTTATTTTCAAAATTGTATTACCATTTGTCTCCTGCTAATAGTTCTATGAAGGCAGAGATCTTTGTTTTATCTGTTGATATATACTAGGTATGTAGAAGAATGTTTGGTATATGGTAGATGCTCAATGAATATTTGCTGAAATGAGTGAATTTCTCCATTAAGTATGGTGCTTATTATAGCTTTTTGGTATGTAGCTTTTCTTTTATTTTTTAAATCCTTTCCTGAGGATATGTTTTTATTGATTTTAGAAAGAAAGAAAGGGGGGAGAGAGAGATAGAAACATCATGTGTGAGAGAAACATCGATTGGTTGGCTCCCATACACATGACTGGGGATTGAACCTGAAAGCTAGGTATGTGCCCTGACCAGGAATTGAACCCACAACCCTTTTGATGTATGGGATGATGCTCCGATCAGCTGAGCCACCTGGGACCCCTTTAACTCTTAAATGAGAGCTTTTAATATCAAATGTAGACTTTATGGGCCCTGGCCAGGTTTTTCCGTTGGTTTAAATGTTGTCCCCATACGCCAAGGTTGGGAGTTAGATGCCTGGTCAGGGCACATACAAGAATCAACCAATGATGCATAAATAAGTGGAACAACAAATTGATCTCTCTCTCTTTCTCTCTCTCTCTCTCTCTCTCTCTCTCTCTCTTTCTCCCTCCCTCTCTCTTTTCTTTCTCTCTAAAACAAGAAATAAATTTTAAATTAAAAAATTTATGATTTATGCCGTAGCCCGGTTTGCCTCAGTGGATAGAGCGTCGGCCCTGCGGACTGAAGGGTCCCAGGTTCGATTCCGGTCAAGCATGTACCCTTTGGGTTGCGGGCACATTCCCAGTGCAGGGTGTGCAGAAGGCGGCTGGGTCGATGATTTCTCCTCTCATCGATGTTTC
>NW_005871255.1:1898267-1925918 GCF_000147115.1 Myotis lucifugus
GAACTCATTTGTAAAATTAGCCTTGCGAGCTTTAGGGGAGGGAGGATGAGGGTAAATCTTTTCCATTTTCATTTTAATGATTCAAATAGTTATTGGTCTGATTCTTCTTGTGACAGTTCTGGCACTTTTCTGTTTTTTGTTTGTTTTTAGAAATGTATACTTGGCCTAGCTTTTCAAACTTATTACCATGTATTTGCTTATCATATTTTATTTTAAAATCCCTGTGGTATCTGTATTATTTCCCCTTATTTAGTTTATATTTTTAACTTGTCTCTCTCTCTCTCTTTCTTTTAAATCCTCACTCAAGGATATTTTTACCATTGATTTTTTAGAGAGAGTGGAAGGGAGAGGGAAAGACAAAGAGAAACACTGATGTGAGAGAGACTCATCAATTGGTTGCCTCCCACATGCCCCCAACCAGGGCCGGGAGCCTGCAACCGAGGTAGGTGCCCTTGAATGGAATTGAACCCAGGACCCTTCAGTCCAAAGACTGATGCTCTATCCATTGAGCCAAACTGGCTAGGGCTATCTCTCGTTTTTGATCAATCAGGCTTGCCAGAGATTTAAGAACTAACTTTTAGTTTTATTAATCTTTTCCCCGCTGCTCTGTTTCTCATTGACTTCTTCCTTTGTATTTCCTATGCCTTTTTTGGGTTTATAATGATGTACTTTTTCAAATATCTTGAATGCTTAGCTTATTTGTTTTCTATCTTTTGTTCTCTCTTCTTTTAGAATAAATGTATTTGAGGCTGTAAGTTTCCTTTTACGTGTTATATGTATTTCTCATATTTTTACTTTCTTGTCTTTTATTTTATTATTTTACTTTAATTTATAATTTTTTAACCCAAGAGTGATTTATTAGTATGCCCTTATTTTCTAGACATAATGCTATATACTTTTAAAACTTTCCCTTTGTTTTTGTTTAAGATTCTCTCTCTCTTTCTCTCTCTCTCTCTCTCTCTCTCTCTCTCTCTCTCACAGTGGTCCTCAACCTTCCTAATGCCTCGACCCTTTAATACAGTTCCTCATGTTGTGGTGACCCCCAACCATAAAATTATTTTCGTTGCTACTTCATAACTGTAATTTTGCTACTGTTATGAATCATAATGTAAATATCTGATATGCTATATGTGTTTTCCGATGGTCGCGACCCACAGGTTGAGAACCGCCGCTTTAATATGTTTTTATTAATTTCAGAGAGGGAGGGAGAAGGTGAGGATCACTGATTGGCTGCCTCCTGCCTGCCCCACCCTGGGGATTGAGCCTACAACCTGGGCATGTGCCCTGACCGGGAATCGAACCATGACCTCCCGGTTCATGGGTCAACACTCAGCCACTGAGCCGCGCTGGCAGGGCTCTCTTTCTTTTTTTTTAAAGGAACTCTAGCAGTAATTCCATGGATGTCTTCCTTTCTCATCTTTAAAGTTTTAAATATCATAATAAATGGAATCTAAGGTATTATTGATTATTAAGTGCGACATTATTTTATGTTCTAAGAAAGAAAAATAAATTGGAATTGAACTATAACAATTTCTTATCACTTAGAATTTTTATTTTGTACTTATTGGCAGAGTTCTTTTAAATGTATTTGGGCATATAGACTTTTATTATATGTCATCCTTTGCAAGCATAAAAAGGAATCTATGTATATGAGATGAAATGGTTCTTGTTTTTCTAAAACTTCACCACCGCCACCTGGCCACGACAATTGTAAATTGTTCCTGGTTAGAAGATGCGTCCAAATTTCAAAGATGTTAACATGTGAAAGAAGATGTAGATCTTAGAATCAATGAAATGACATATTTTAATATCAAGCTTTGAAAGCTATATATTTTTTGAAAACCAAGTGGGAGTTATGTAAATGGACATTATATCATGATTCCCTTAATTTCTCGGAGAGGTATTTAAATAAATCTTTCTGATTTGAGAAAATTAAAAAAAACTTTGCATATAAAGTCTCAAAGAAACAAGTTAATTTTTTAAATGGTAGCTACAAAGACTAGTAATTATTGCATGAAAAATTAACAGATTAGCCCCAGCCAGTTTGGCTCAGTGGATAGAGCGTTGCCCTGCGGACTGAAGGTCCCAGGTTCGATTCCGGTCAGGGGCATGTACCTGGGTTGCGGGTACATCCACAGTGGGAGGTGTGTGGGAGGCGGCTGATCAATGTTTCTCTCTATCGATGTTTCTAACTCTCTATCCCTCTCCCTTCCTCTCTGTAAAAACTCAATAAAATATATTTTTAAAAAAATTAACAGATTACACCAATAAAGACAGCCTTGTTTTTCCTTCTCTTTTTAAGGCAAAAGCAACAACAATCAAAGAAGCCCTAGCCAGATGGGTGAGTATATGAGTTTTTAACTTCTTTTAGAAACCATGCAAGGAGAATTTTTAGATCGTTATTTAAATCTGACCATTCAGTAAAAGGGACCTTTGTGGTATTGGAACTACTTAGTTATGTTGACTGTGGTGGTGGATACATGAACCCACATAGGTGATTACAATGTGTAGAACTTAATACACCCATACAAACACAGTCACACCATATATATAAATGAGTACATGTAAAATTGGGAAAATCTGATTTAAATCAGTGGATTGTATCAATATAAATATTCTGGTTGTGATATACTTAGAAAATATTATTAGGCAGCATATATTGGTAATTAAATTTTAATTTTGTATACTTAGTACCAAAATTAAACTCTAAGGTATAACTTAGTAGTAAATTACTGCAGAGTAAATAGTTGTGACCTCAGCTGTGCTGTAAAGAGAATATCTTCCAAAATTCTTGATATTTTGGGGTTCTAGTTCAGACTGAATTATGCATAAAAACAGAAAGATGAAATGACAAAGAAAACAGTTGATCTTATATAGGTCTGAACCTGATATTTAAGGAAACGTTATTTAGAGACAATGAATTCTTCCCAGGAAGATGTTTTGTTATTGTGTTTGCTTTTATTAATTGATAGGCTCTTAAAGGATCTATAATAATCAAAGCATAATATGCTAATTAGACTGGATAGCCAAACGACCCTCCCGACGTCCTTCTGGACGTCCTTCCAGACAACCTTCTGGACGAAGCCAGGGCTTCGAGGGCCAAGCCTCTTGCACGAATTTCATGCATCGGGCCTCTAGTTTTAAATATTACAGAAATTAGTTATTTTCTTTCCTCTTTTTTCCCCTTTGGTTCAGATCTAACAATGAATTACTTTAGTTTTCCATGTAGAACCTTGATTATCAGAGTCAACAGTAAAGGTCAATAAGTGAACTATAAAGAATGCACAGAATTGCCCTGGCTGGTTTGGCGCTGTATAGGCAGCGGTTCTCAACCTGTGGGTCGCGACCTCTTTGGGGGTCGAACGACCCTTTCACAGGGGTTGCCTAAGACCATCCTGCATATCAGATATTTGCATTACGATTCATAACAGTAGCAAAATTACAGTTATGAAGTAGCAATGAAAATAATTTTATGGTTGGGTCACAACATGAGGAACTGTATTTAAAGGGCCAGAAGGTTGAGAACCACTGGTATAGAGTGTTGGCCCATGACTGAAGGGTCCCAGGTTTGATTCCAGTCAAGGGCATGTACTTACCTCGGTTGTAGGGTTGGCCCTGGTCGGCCCTTGAGGGAGGCAACCAGTCTATGTGTTTCTCTCACATTGATGTTTCTCTCTCTCTGTCTCTCCCTCTACTCTCTCTAAAAATCAATGGAAAAAATATCCTCAAATGAGAATTAACAACAACAAAAAATTAAGAATGCACAGAATTGCCCTGGTCAGTTTGGCTCAGTGAATAGAGCATCGGCCTGTGGATTGAAGGGACCTGGGTTAGAGTCAGGTCAGGGGCACATGCCCGGGTTGTGGGCTCGATCTCCAGTGGGATGTGTGTGGGAGGCGGCCAATCAATGATTCTCTCTCATCATTGATGTTTCTGTCTCACTCTTCTTCTCTCCTCCTCTCTGAATTCAATAAAAATATAGTTAGAAAAAAAATGCACAGAACTACTAATTTCTAATAATTGTTTTGAAATAAAGATAGAAAAGCCTTGGGAAATTCTAGCCTCCTTTAACTCCACATTACAATCAGGGATCATTTTTTTCCAAATTAATTTTTATCACAGGAAGAGAAAACCAGTCAGAAGCCATCTGAGGCCAAAGAGGTAAAGCTTTATGCCCAGATCCCTCCTATAGAGAAGATGGATGCGTCCTTGTCCATGCTTGCTAATTGCGAGTAAGTTCTCGTCTTTATTCATCCTTCTGGTTGTCTGGACAATTAAAGAATTATTCCCCCACCATATTCCCAGGTTTAAGGAACTCAGTTTTTCATTAGTAGTTCTCGGGAGAGGGGGATGACTAGAAAATATGCAGATTTGATCAGTAATTTACACTGTACAGTAATTGACTTTACTGTATCAAGTAAAAAAATGAATAATTCCTCTTCAAGTCAAATCAGAAAGGATATGATCACATGTTCTAGAGTCAAACTTTTTGGGTTTTAAATTTGGCTGTGCCACTTTCTGGCTATGGAATATTAGGCAAATTGTCTCATATCTTTGTACCTCAGTTTCTCAAAATATGGATACTATATTTCACAAGATTGTTGTAATGGTTAAAATAGTTAATGCATGTAAAATACTTAGAAGAATAGCAGGCATGCATTAAATATTCAATAAAATTAGTTTTTATTATATTTTTGCATGAAATTTACTAAGATATTAAAAACATTTTGTCAATAAAGGAAGACTAAGAATTGTATATATTCTCCCTTTAAAAATTTGTCTTTATATAATTAAAGTATGTATAGAAAAAATCTAAATAAATATATATGAACTATTAAAAATTCCTTGAACTAAGTGATCAGGGGGAAAGTGTGGGGTGGTTAGGATTACATATGACTTCTTACAATATACATTTCTGAAAGATTTAACACATGAGAAAATAAAATGTATTGTTCTGTTAGATGGTTTTAAAACTTAGCTACATATCATGGACATCTCAAGTTGGTGTCAATAGCCCAGTGTCATTTGTTTTCATGACAGTATTAGTAATCCTCAGTTGATGGATGTTTATAGACTTCCCCCCATTTTTTTGCTATCATAATATAATCAATAACCTAATTCATATAACTTTTGGTATTTGCATTAGTATTTCAATGCGATGTATTCCTAGAAATGAATTACTGTGTCAAAGAATACATGCATTAAAATATTTAATAGATAACACCAAATTGCACTCAAAGAGTTTTTTTTAAATTTCCTGCAATGAGTCTATGTTAACTTTTGTAATCAGAAAAAACTATGAAGATTTTAAAATGAAGGAATATATGTCATTTCTGAAGGGGATAAAAGAATTCACTGACAAAAGGAAGTATGACTTAAATATCATCTTTTATGGGCACTAGAGAAATAATCTCTGATATACTATTTACAATTTTTTCATATTAATTCAAGTTTTCCTTTGTTCTTTTTAAGGAAGCTTTCACTGTCGACAAACTGCATTGAAAAAATTGCCAACCTGAACGGCTTAAGTAAGTGATCCACAATAGCAGATGGTTCTTGGATTTTCTAGTTATTGGAATAAACATTCCAGAGACACTATGTAATCCCAGAAGCTGGCACCTGTTTTAACCACAGTAATTGTCAGATGACAGAGAGAATATATAAATCATTTGTCTTAAGTTTGATTATCCAAAGAAAATTACAGATATATGAGACCTGAACATTTTAAATATATTTTAAAGCTAAGGGTTTGAATTGAGATATCTTAAATTTAAAAATCAGATTTTTTGTTATATTTTTGTGTTCAGATTTGTCTTGTGTTTCATCCTGGTTATATTTAACTTTTAATTTCTCATCATCCCTGTTTTTCCTGTGCTTCTTAAATTTGTTAATGACATTATCACCTACCAAGTTGCCAAGGCCTCTGACTCTTGTGCTAGTTTCCCATGGCTGCTGAAACTTGATGGCTTAAAATAACAGACATTTATCCCCTCCCAGTTCTGGAAGCCAGAGTCTGAAACCAGTTTCACTGGCCAAAGTCAAGGTTTTGTCAGCCCCACTCCCTACGAAGGCTTCAGCGGAGAATCTGTTCCTTGCCTCTGCTAGATTCTGATGGCTGCCACATTCCTTGAACTACATCACTCCAGTCTCTGCCTCAGTGGTCATATTGCATTCTCTCTTTTTTTGTCTGTGTCCAGTTTTTCTCTTTTGAGTTTACTTGTGATTGCTTTTAGGGAACACCTGGATAATTAAGGATACTTACCTTATCTTAAGATTCCTAGCTTATTCACAAGTGAAGAAACAAACATTAAAACAAGCTATTAATATTTTGCTTATCAAGTTGGCAATGACTTGTTTATTTATTTATTTTAATATATATATTTTTTATTGATTTCAGAGAGGAAGGGAGAGGGAGAGAGAGATAGAAACATCAATGATGAGAGGGAATCATTGATTGGCTGCCTCCTGCACACCTCCTACTGAGGATCAAGCCCACAACCCAGGCATGTGCCCTTGACTGGAATCGAACCCGGGACCTTCAGTCTGCAGGCCGACAATCTATCCACTGAGCCAAACCGGCTAAGGTGTCAATGACTCTTAAAAAGTATAATACTTACCCGGCCAGCAGGGTTCAGTAGTTGAGCATGGTCGACCTATGAACCAGGTCATGGTTTGATTCCCAGTCAGGGCACATGCCTGGGTTGCAGGCTTGATCCCCAGTGTAGGGTGTGCAGGAGGCAGCCAATCAATGATTCTCTCTCATCATTGATGTTTCTATCTCTCCCTCTCCCTACCTCTCTGAAATCAGTAAAAAAATATTTTTAAAAATGATTAATAAAATGTGATTCTTGCCCCCAAGGAGTTCATTATCTAAAGAGACAGAACATATTCCTCACTATGAAAATGACTAATATTTCTTGAGCATTTATATGTACCAGGCACTATTCTAAGTCCTTTATATACACTAACTCATTTTATTATTCACAATAGTGCCCTTGCTGGTTTGGCTCAGTGGATAGAGCATTGGCCTGAGGACTAAAGGGTCCCAGGTTCAATTCTGGTCAAGGGCATGTACCTTGGTTGCAGGCTCTTCCCCAGCTCGGGCCCTGGTTGGAGCTCATGCAGGAGGCAACCAATTAATGTGTTTCTCTCACATCGATGTTTCTCTCTGTCTTTCCTTCTCTTCCACTCTCTCTGAAAATCAATGGAAAAATATCCTCTGGTGAGGATTAATACAATAGTTATGAAGTAGGTAATTATTATTATAATCCAAGATCGTCTTTTATAAATGTTTACAAAGAAAGAGTAATTAAATTAATTAAAACCAAAGTTTATATAACATATATGCCTGATATACACACAGACACAAACACACCATTTATTGTGTACTTACCATGGATTAGGCATTAGGCTGAATGTTTTATTTTATATATATATAACTGATTTCAGAGAGGAAGGAAGAGGGAGAGAGAGATAGAAACATCATTGATGACAGAAAATCATTGATTAGCTGTCTCCTGCACGCCCCACACTGGGATCCAGCCCACAACTCGGGTATGTGCCCTGACTGAGATTCAAACCCTGACCTCCTGGTTCATAGGTTGATGCTCAACCACTCAGCCACACTGGTCGGGCTAGGCTGAATGTTTTAGACAATTATCTCAGTTCTTTTTTAAAAAAAATAATTTTTTTTTTATTGATTTCACAGAGGAAGGGAGAGGGAGAGAGAGACAGAAACATCAATGATGAGAGCGAATCACTGATCGGCTGCCTCCTGTATGCCCCCCACTAGGGATCTAGCCCGCAACCTGGGCACGTGCCCTTGACCGGAATTGAACCTGGGACCCTTCAGTCCACAGGCCAATGCTCTATCCACTGAACAAAACCAGCTAGGGCTATCTCAGTTCTTATATGCTTATAAAATAGATACTGTATTTCTTTATTTTACATGATAAAACTGAGATTCAAAGAGGTTTGGTTGCTTCCCTAGAAAGTTGGGATTTGAACTCAGTTTATTGGTTTTGTTTTCTTAACTATCAATTTATGGATGTTATAGAACAGTGCCATCCAATAGAACTGTCTGCACATTCCCAAAACAGTTGCCACTACCCTTACACAGCTGGTGTGACTGAGAAACTGAATTTTAATTCTATTTATTTTTAATTAAGTTAAATAGCCATGTGACTAGTAGTTATCATGTTGGACAGTGTAGTTATTGAAGTTTAAGTTGTGAAAACTAAATGTATAATTTATGCATAAGTAATCAAGTAGTTTTTTTAGAACAAATGAGATTTCCTGTGTTTTACTAGAAATCTTTTTTTAATTTTGAAAATAATACATGTACATGGTTTTATGTAAATAGTTCAAAAGAAGTCTTCTGACCATACACTCTCAGTTTCTCCCCCACAGCAACCAGTTTCTTCTTCCTTTTTTCTATTCCACAAATAATCCACAGATACACAGATAGAAACATCCTTATAAAAAATACAAATAGGCATCTTTTAAACCAAATCACAATCTAATTATTTAAAAGACTGAAAGTAAAAGATTTAAAAAATACTAATTAATTTGATTTCTAATCCTTTGTGGAGTGAGGTGTACTATTCTTAAATATGTTTTCTATTATGAGTCCTCATACCATAAAAGATTTGAAGTATATACATGCTCTCAAATCTAAAGTTCAAATCTTCTTTGCTCTTATTTTATCCCTCTAATATTTTTATTAGCCATCAATTTAAGATCATGCATTCTAAATAGCTAACAATTAAAAAAAATTAATACTGGCATGATGTGAAATCTCAGTTGTAGTGTTTACCTTATTTTCTTTTAAATATATTTTTATTGATTTCAGAGAGGAAGGGAGAGGGAGAGATAGAAACATCAGTGATGAGAAAGAATCATTGATTGGCCGCCTCCTGCAGCCACCTCCTGCACACCCCCAACTGGGAATCGAGCCCTAAACCCAGGCATGTGGCTTGACCGGAATCGAACCTGGGACCCTTCAGCCCACAGGCCAATGCTCTATCAACTGAGCCGAACCGGCTAGGGCATGTTTACCTTATTTCTACTTGATTACCACTTTTAATTAATACAGCCTTTCTTACTCTTATACAAATATATTTATTATATAAAATTTATTAAAGCTATAGTATACTAGATTTACAATTGTGTAATATGATTTTCATAAACGAAAAATTGCTTTTTTTCCCCCCCGCTACAGAAAACTTGAGGATATTGTCTTTAGGAAGAAACAACATAAAGAACTTAAATGGACTGGTAGGTTGCTATTTATTGCTTTACAAAAGCATATACTTCTTTCTTAGTATGAAAATAATACTTGTCCATTGCAGAAATTTTATAAAGTAGAAAAGTAACTTTAAAAAGTCCCAAAGCCCTGGCCAGTTTGGCTCAGTGGATAGAGTATCAGCCCTCGTACTGAAAGGTCACGGGTTCAATTCCCTGTCAAGGGCACATACCTCATGTGGGAGGCAACCAATTGATGTATCTCGCTCACATCGATCTTTCTCTTTCTCTGTCTCTCCCCCTCCCTTCCACTCTCTCTAAAAAGTCAATGGAGCCCAGCTAGTGTGGCTCAGTGGTTGAGCATTGACCTATGAACCGGGAGGTCAGGGTTCGATTCCCAATTAGTGCACACGACCACTCTAATCTGTAAAACATGGAATGTTAAATTGAATGAAGGGGTCTATTGAAAACTACTGGTTGCATAACCCATGGACACAGACAATAGGGTGGTAAAGACCTGGGGGCGGGGGGGGGGGTGGGCAAGGAGGGCTGGAAGGGGTAAATGGGGAGAAAAGAGGACATATGTAATACTTTGAAAAATAAAGATTTCAAATTTTAAAAAAAGATTAAAAAAATAAACCTGGAAAACTGACTATTAAGGTACATTATAAGCCCATTTGTATATATGCTCTGGCCTCTGCCTTCCTTTCGGATCTCATTTCATATTACTCTTCTTTCTAGCTGTAATCTCCAGCTACTGGCCTTCTTTCTCTTCCTGGAATATACCAAGTCCATTCCCACCTGAATTTTGTACTTGCTGTTCCCTCTGCCTAAAAAACTCTTAGTTCCTATAGATTTCCACATTACCTGCTCCTTCTTAACTTTCACACTTCAGCTCAGATGTCACCTCCTCAAAAGTGACCCAGCTACCCTATATCTAATGTGGCAATAACTCTTGATACACACACACACACACACACACACACACACACACACACACACATATATATAAATTACAGTCTGGAAAAATTTTTAAATTGATTTCAGAGAAGAAGGGAGAGGGGGAAAGAGATAGAAACATCAATGATAAGAGAGAATCATTGATCGGCTGCCTCCTGCACGTCCCCCACTGGGGATGGAGCCCACAACCTGGGCATGCCCTTGACCAGAATCAAACCCGGAACCCTTCAGTCCGCAGGCTGACGCTCTATCCACTGAGCAAAACCAGCTCTGGCTACTGTCTGAAATTTTTATTGGTTTGTTCTTCTCCATCTTGTTCATCCCTCCCCCACCCCCAACCCCGCCCTCTCTTTCTGTCGCTTGCACAAATCCTAATGAGCACGTCAGTTTTGTTCATTAGTATCTACCTTAGTGCTTAATACATGTAGTAGGCATTCTATAAGTATTTAATGAGTGACTCAATATGTTTTATTACTAATTATAAAATCTATTAGGTTAAATTTTTAATTCTAAAAGTAATATATGTTCATTGTAAAAAACAAATCAAGCAATTTATAAGTATATGAAATACACTATGAAAATCTTTTTTCTCCATACCTACTTCCCCAATTCCATGAGGTAACAAATAATATTGTTTTGTATACTTTAATATTTTTTCTGTGCAAATACAAATGGATATCTGTGTAAATGTGTATGCCTGTGTGTTATATATTTTGTACTATTGATATACAGGGTTAATATACTTTTTTTCTGCTTTCTCAATAGAGGGGTGGGCAAAAGTAGGTTATAATAATAAATAATACAATAATTAGTAATAATACACAAATAAACTCTGTTTTGTGTACTCACAACTGTAAATCTACTTTTATATTAGTAATATATTTCCATGTCAAAAGGTGACTATTGTAAATAAAGCTGCTATTAACATGAGTATTTAAATATCTTTTTGAAACCCTTTTTTAAATTCTTTTTTTAAAAATATATTTTATTGATTTTTCACAGAGAGGAAGGGAAAAGGATAGAGAGTTAGAAACATCGATGAGAGAGAAACATCGATCAGCTGCCTCCTGCGCATCCCCTATTGGGGATGTGCCTGCAACCAGGTACATGCCCTCAACCGGAATCGAACCCGGGACCCTTCAGTCCGCAGGCTGACGCTCTATCCACTGAGCCAAACCGGTTAGGGCCCTTTTTAAAATTCTTTAGGGTAAATGCCCACAAGAATTGCTGGATCATATATTTTTAATTTTTGGAGGACCTGCCAAACTGGTCCATAGCACCTGCAGCATTTCACATGCCCACCAACAGTGTGCAAGGATTCCAATTTCTCCATATCCTTGCCAACATTTCTTACTTTCTGTTTGTTTGATAGTAGCCATCCTAATGAGTGTGAGGTGGTCTTTCATGGTGCCAACCTCCTCATTTTACAGAGCAAGTCACTAAGAAATTATTTGTTTACTGGCAGAAGTGAACCAATTTGCTGAATGCTTGTTCACTCAATGCCCAGTTCTCCAAAGGGCCAGTTTATTGAATGACAGTTTTTACTGAATTGGTTCACACAAATTTAGCCAGGTTTCACTGATTATATTCACCAGATTGCTTCACCAAAATCTCATCTTTATTACGTACTTTTAATATATATATAGAAAATTGTGTTTCTTGGAATGGTTTCATACCTTTTGAAATTTTCTTTAAGGTTTTATTTAATGCTGCTAATGTTATTGCAGCTGTTTCATCCAGTTTTTGGATTTGTCAATCCATCTTTGTAGAATGTCAGTTTCACATTTTAGGCACTGATCACTTCTCAAGTTATCAAAATAGTAATCTAATTGAGCTGGCTAGCAAGTACTTATATTTAGGGAAATACAAAAGACAGTAGAATAGATTGAAGATGTACTGAAAGACAGAACCACATCCTGGGCATTCAACATCTGTACAATATTTGTAAGTCAATATGCCTTAAGAAATTCTCGTTCTACAAAGTACTATTCCCAAGTAAAGTCCCAAAATGTACTGAAATTTGGTAATGGCAAAAGAGCTGCATCCAAATGGCTGAAAACTAAGTAGAAGCTAAATTAGTACTTGGAGAATTGAACAAATTGGCTATATTAAAATTGACCAAAAGTCCTCATCTGCACATATAAAAACAACACTAAATAAGTGGCAGAACCCAGAACTGAGCCTAAATCTTCTAGTCAGCATTTAATCAGTATTTTTTCTGCTATCTCACACTTTTTAAGTTGGAGACATGAAATGGATGCAGATGCACTGCAATGAAAATGCAAGCAATAAAGTTTAAATTATATGAAAATGGATTTCCCCTTCTGACAGACATATATGATATACTAACTAGATCACTTTGGTGGGGAAGGTATCAGAATACTAGCTGAGGGGTTTGGTTAAGTCACAAAGTTCTGATTTAAGAGCGCCAGGACGGAAAGAACCACTACAGTCTGTCTTATGTCTGAAAGAGGGCCGTTTGTGCCACCACTGACTGTATCTATCATTTAAGAGTCAGTATGGTCTAATTTTCTTACTATAATGGAAACTGAATTTTATACATGCAAAAAAGTGAATTAATGGAATGATAGTTGTATGAAAGATGGACAGATATTTGATAGGTAAAGGATAGTAAAATATTAATGGTAGAATTTGGGGTCTACTGTAAAATTCTTTTGACTTTTGTTATGTTTGAAAGTTTCCATAATAAATATTGGGAGGGGGGGGTGGGAATCCTGAAATTTAGACCCAGCTCTACTACTTAATAACATTGTGGTCTTAGAAAAAGCCCTTAAACTCTGTATAATAGAAATAAATAACCTGCTTTTCTATCTTAAATGTTACAAGGATAAAATAATAAAATATATAGGCAAGTAATTTGAAAGCTATACTAGTCAATAAAAGTGATCAAATAGTGCTGTTATTTTCCCTGTTGGTGGTTTCAGTACCTTTTCTTAGTTCAGATCAGTTTGAAGAGAGGAAGAGAATGTTCTGCCTGGCTTTTTTAATGCCAAAAACTCCCACACAGTCTTCGGCTCTCCTGCCAGGGGACAGGTGGGTCTCGGTTCTCTCTGAAGACCATTGTCTTTATGTTTATAAGGAAGGAAAAAAGCTTAAAAATAAGCATATATATAAAATTGCTTTCTTTTTCAGGAAGCCGTAGGGGACACATTAGAAGAACTATGGATATCCTACAATTTTATTGAGAAGTTGAAAGGAATCCATGTAATGAAGAAATTGAAGATTCTCTACATGTCTAATAACCAGGTGAAAGACTGGGGTAAGCTGAGGCTGGCTCTTTGCTAACTTCTACCTCCTATTTATAGAAAATAGCCCAATAGGGAACAAGGAACAAAAGGAGGACATTTTTTAAAAAATGTATTTTATTGATTTTTTACAGAGAGGAAGGGAGAGGGATAGAGAGTTAGAAACATCGATGAGAGAGAAGAGAGAGAAGCATCGATCAGCTGCCTCCTGCACACCCCCCACCGGGGATGTGCCCGCAACCAAGGTACATGACCGGAATCGAACCTGGGACTCTTTAGACTCTTTAGTCCCCCGGCCGACCCAGTGAGCCAAACCGGCCAGGGCAGGAGGACATTTATTTCTAACCACTGAGGGAAATAGCTAAATGCTTAAAATTTACATCTAAATATTTACTTAGAATGATTTTAATTGAATAGGTTCTGGTCCTATTAATCTTTAAAAAATTAAATTAGCGGAAACCGGTTTGGCTCAGTGGATAGAGCGTTGGCCTGCAGACTGAAAGGTCCCAGGTTCGATTCCGGTCAAGGGCATGTGCCTTGGTTGCGGGCACATCCCCAGTAGGGAGTGTGCAGGAGGCAGCTGATTGATGTTTCTCTCTCATCGATGTTTCTGGCTCTCTATCTCTCTCCCTTCCTCTCTGTAAAAAATCAATAAAATATATTTTTTAAAAAATTGAATTAATTGTCCAAAGACTGGAAGAAATCAGTTTAAACTTAATAATTCTTGTGTGGAAGGCTTATCTGACATCTATATTACTTTGCTTTTGTTTTTTTAATATATTTTGATTTCAAAGAGGAAGAGAGAGGAAGAGAGAGATAAAACATCAATGATGAGGGAGAATAATTGATTAGCTGCCTCCTGTATACCCCACATTGAGGATCGAGCCCGTAACTTAGGTATGTGCTCTGTCCAGGAATTGAACCATGACCTCCTAGTTCATAGGTCGCTGCTCAACCACTGAGCCGGGCTGGCTGGGAGCGTTGCTTTTACATTATACATTATTTATTCAGTATTTACTAAAGCCCTATTATGTGCATGAACTATAGGCCAGACTCTTGAGATACATAGTTGAATAGGACACGATCTCTGCCTTCAAGGAGTTCACAGGTTAGTGGAAAGGTTAGTTTATCTATACTAATAAAAGGGTAATATGCTAATTAGACCGGACATCTTCCGTATGTCCTTCTGGACAAAGCCACAGTGGCAGGGGCCAAGGCAGAGTGGTTAGGGGCAATCAGGAAGGCAGGGGAGAGCAGTTAGGGGCAATCAGGAACGCAGGGGAAAGCAGTTAAGGGGCAATCAGGCCGACAGGCAGAGGTGGTTAGGGGCAATCAGGCAGGCAGGCAGGTGAGCGGTTAAAAGCCAACGATCCTGGATTGCAAGAGGGTGCAGGCCAGGCTGAGGGACACCAGCCCCCCTTCCTCCTCTGCACAAATTTCATGCACTGGGCCTCTAATTAGAGGCTCCAATGAGTTGCTTTAAGAATTCAAAGATGAGAGAGGGAATAAGTACAGACAGTTTAGCTTAGCCCATACTGATACAATACAACATAGAGAAGACCTATCACTGGTGAATGATTTGTTGGTTTTGTGTGTGTGTGTGTGTGTGTGTGTGTGTGTGTGTTTGTAATTCTCACCCAGGATATTCCTCCATTGACTTTTTTTAGGGAGAGTGGAAGAGAGAAACATCGATGTGAGAGAAACACATCAATTGGTTGCCTCCTGTATGAGCCCCAACCAGGGCCCGGGGTTGGGGCGGAGCCTGCAACCAAGGTACATGCTCTTGACCAGAATTAAACCTGGAACCCTTTAGTTCACAGGCCGATGCTCTATCCTCTGAGCCAAACCTGCTAGAGCTATTGTTCCTTTTTATTGTAAATTCCATTTCTTCTTCTTATCCTAGCCTTAGGCTAGCATAAAGGTAGAAGAGGTATGTCTTCTTTTTCCCTCCCTTTCTGTAATGTTTTCAGAGAATCAGTCCACATGGTCTAACTACCCTTACTTCCTTCAAAATCTTAAACGACAAATTATCTTGAATAGTCACCATGAGTGATATTGGAATTCAACCCGGAAAGCATAGCAGTAAAACCTGCCATTTTAATGTGGAAGGTATTCTTTGTACCTGTAGCTGAATTTGTGAAGCTGGCAGAACTGCCCTGCCTGGAAGACCTGGTGTTCGTAGGCAATCCCTTGGAAGAGAAACATTCATCTGAGGGGAACTGGATTGAAGAGGCAACCAAGAGAGTGCCCAGACTGAAAAAGCTTGATGGTGAGTGTCTCTGAGCCAGCTTAGGAGCATTTCATAGGTATAAGAGTTGAATTTATGACATGGAATCATGAAAAGGAGCAAAACTGAAGGAAATGATAGGTTGGCTCTATTCCAAGGCCATTTTTGTCCACAGGAAATTTTATGGTCCAGGTTTGAGCCAGGGTGAAATGAAAAACTTTTAGGAAATTTAGACTGGTATAAGATCATCTCTAGATCAAAAGCTTATAAAAAAAGTTGGGCTTATTCTCAAATCACAGGCACTATTTTGCAGAATAATTAGACATAAATGGTAAGTAACTACTTTTTCACAATTGGGTAAAATTGTAGTGTTCTCTTACCCTCTCCCCCACAAACACACACACAGGATCTAAGATAGGTGTCTCTGTCAGTGGATATCCTTAACTGACTGGGTTCTAATCCCAGTTCTACCACTTAATATCTTTTTTGTCATTGTGGGAGTTACTTAATTTCACCAAACGGTTTTTGTTTTTGAATCTAAAAACTGGAAATGATAATTGTCACAGACCCCTTGGGGTCTTACCTATTCCCAGTGGTGCTACCAGGAACCCAGGTCAGGATTCCAACTGTTCCAGACCCCAAAACTTCCTTTTTCTCTGCCAGCCAGGGAAATATCTTTCTAGGAAAACCTATATCTATTTGGAGGAAAACCACTATCCCTTCCTTTTCCACATCATTCTGCATCTCCACACAAACTCTTATCTTCTCAGTAATCTTCTTAGGCTTTTCAAAGACAAAAGCCAGTAAGTCTGACAGTCTTTCTGCTTTCCACACTGCCCCTGAAGCAATGATGCACAGAGCCCATAGCCTACCTATTATCTTTATCACCATATTCATACCGATATTCACAGTCCAAAACCAAAGGGCCTAGTTGTCTATGGTTGAGGTTTCCTTGTTCCTCAACCCTTCAGTCCCCTCTTCATCACCCCTGTTACTCTGCCATTCTGTCCTTCCTATTCTGGGCCTCTTTATCTCTCCCTCACCACTTCTATCTAAAGGTCAGTACTCAACCCTTTTATCCACCTCAGCTTACTATGGTGGTGGTCCCCCCCCCCCCACCCCCAATATTTTTTTATTGATTTCAGAGAATAAGGGGGAGGGAGAGAGAGAAAGAAACATCATGATGCAAGAGAATTATCGATCGGCTGCCTTCTGCATGCCCACATTGGGGATCGAGCCCTGACCAGGGTCAAACTGGGACCTCCTGGTTCATAGGTCGATGCTCAACCACTGAGCCACACCAGCTGGGCTGGAATTAGTTCTTAATTAAGGATAAGGTTTAGATGGAAGGATAGTTGGGGAGGGCATTTCAAAATGGAAGAACTTTGTTAACCAGGAGTCCTGGGGTAAGAGTGTGCAAGATGAGTTTGGGAGACAGTGAGTTTATTAGTTTAGCTGGATTGGAAGGTGACTGGCTAAAGAATTACGATTAAATAGTTGACTAGGTAAGATTGTGGGCAGGTTTCAAATGCTGGAGCTCAGAAATTCCTTGGTCCAGCCAGTGAGAGCTTGCAGATGTGCTTTGTTTTCTGTACTTTGGTTCTCCCCACCCCCCAATTTATTACCGATGTTTAATATTTGGGGGAATAACATAAAAAATCAGATATACTGGATTGCATATTTTATTGTGAAAAATGAAGAATATTTCTTTGTATTTAACTACAAAGTTTCCGTATATATAGGGCTTTATTTATTTATTTATTATTATATTTTTTATTTGGGGTACCCACTCTTAGCCAATCATGCTGGCTATGATTGGAAACTGAGATTCAGATAGGAGGAGTCTCTTGCCAAGACCCACCATGTAGTTCAGTGCTGAAGCTAGTGGTGAGCTTTAGGCCCCTTGCACAGGCTCTCAAGGGCAGTGAGTGTGTATCTCTTCTCAACTCCACGTTGGGTGATGTCATGTTAGTAGCTTGGAATGGCCATGGTGGGAGTATTTACACCACAGGAAGTGGCAGCTGCTACAAATCACAGCTGGTTATTAAACATTTATCAGTACGTAGTGCTTTATTTTTTATGCCTGGCATCTGTAGGCATTTTTATTTGCAACTCTGCATTTAGAGAGCCATATATTCCTAAGTACTTATATTAATCCCTTTGAGAATTCTCCTGAGAGGCTTTTTGGATCATTTGAAATTAAAGAGATTATTTTATGAAATTACTTTATTATGGCATACTTCACAGCATTTCAGAGCTTCTGAGGTTAACGGGAAAATATTTTCGTTACAATTTTAACAGTCTATTGAGAGTGACCAGAAATAATTTTCTTTTTCATTTTAGGTACCCCAGTAATTAAACAGGATGAGGAAGAAGAAAACTAACACCATGTTTTCCACTTCGTGTTAACTTATTTAAATGTCATAAGAACAATAGATAAGTTTTGTATAATTGTCTGTTTTAAAGATTCTGTGTGGAGCGAAAGGTTCTTAAGATAAAACAAATCTATGATGTCTTTTTCTTTTTCTTAACCTATTCGGTGCCCCCCGCCCCCCGCAGATGGTAACACCAACTTTATATGTTGTAGTCCTCTTTTTAGAAACTACAAATTTTCAGTTTTTTGTCTTCATTCTCCATCTACTGAAACCTTTATAGACTGAACAATCATTTTTAACAAAAGAATAAATGTGGTTATTCATTCAATTTTTTTTTAGGTCAGGCAGTTAAATATATATGCTTAACTTTTGAATCTGTAGACCATCTTTCCTAAAGATCCATCCCCTTACGACTCAGAAGCACAAATGTGTCATGCCTTTGGTTCCAAAGGCAGCACGGTGGCAGCAGCCGTAGAAGCAAAACTCCAAAGTCATAGTGAAAAAGCTGTGGTGAAAAAAATGAAAAATTAGTATCTTGGAGGCCTTAGCGCCCATGTTATGTTTACTTACTTGGTTTTCAAAAAATATGTACATTGTCAACTGGAATTTAGGTTGTGTGTACATGTGTGGCCACTCAAGTCACTGTGCATAGTCAGTCAGTCATTCCGTGATCCAGGTCAGTGGGTAAAGTGACTGTCATGATTATTCCTTTGACTAGCGCTGTGGCCATGTTACCCATGTGGACCTGATCTTAGGCACACTTTTGGGTAAATAGTTCTCTGTATGTTATATAAGGAAATATATATATAAGTGGGAGTTATATTTGGATGCCTAGTCTAAATCTTGGCCATTCATATATATTAAAATTTGCCCTAATAACTTTGATCTGTTGACCACCATGTTGGTAGAAATGATTGTTCTAAGGGTATAGAACTTAAAGACTAGATCTGGTACCTTTCAATAAATTAAATTTAGTATTTCAAAATATATTTTTAGAAAAGTTCTAAGTTAAACAGCTCTTAAAATGAATTATGTAAGTGGTATTGGAGGGAAAAGAGCTGTTTCATTATGGGATCCCAGGCAAATGGCAATATTTTTGAGGATTGCTTCCTCTGTAAAGCATTGTAGGTGATTTAACCTCAAAATTACAGAGCAATAGTTGGATGCAGAGTTTAGAATTTATCACATAAGAAAAAAATTCTTTTTTGAGAATGCAAGATATGGTAGTCAGTAACCAGATGAAGTCCATAGTAAGCCACAACCAAATCAGTGATAGATTGCAGTAAGGAAGTCAGAGGCCCTCTGCCAAATTGTGCCTGAAGTCCCTCAACCAGAGACTATTGATTTTCATTTCCCCATTTACTTGTGTAAAAATGAGTCAAAAACTGATTACATAAGTAGTACTGGGTTTCAGAAATTTTCAGTTATCATTTAAATAGGAATTACATGATTTCTCAGTCATGCTGATCAAAAGGGACCACTGCTTCGACAATCAATCCTAAAAAGGAAAAATTAGCCCAACATTGTTTTTTAGCTTCCTTTTAGCTCTTCCTCACAATCTGATAGGAAGAAATCTTAACTCTGACTTACACTTTCAAAGCCTTTGGGTCTTAGCTTCTGGGACTCAAAGTTTTCTTGTAGTATGAACTTCATCTAGTAGGCAGACTTGAAGCCATATTGCTATGTATGGGTGTATTTTCTAAAAGTTATTCTGGAAGTGACTATAATAGGGAATGGATGACTTCATATTTAATTTTTTTAATGGCTTACAGTCTTATTTTTGCTTATTTTTAGTTCTGCAATAGAGAAACTAATTTTCTCTCTTTCACCTTGTTCTCTCTCTCTCTCTCTCTCTCTCTCTCTCTCTCTCTCTCTCTCTTTTAGAGAGGAGGGGAGAGGGAGAGATAGAAACATCAATGATGAGAATTATTGATCGGCTGCCTCTTGCATGCCCCCTACTGAGGACAGAGCCTGCAGCCTGGGCATGTGCCCTGACCAGGATTTGAACCGTGACCTTCTGGTTCATAAGTCCACCCTCAACCACTGAGCCATACCAGCTGGGCCCCTTTGTTCTAAATGTCTTTTAATCACCGTAGTTCCCAGAGAAATGTAAGATGCTTTTCTGTGTCCATTTCACAAAATATCCATAGTCAGTTCCACTCAACAAATATTTGAATGACTTCTTTGTATTCTTTGCGTGGAATGAAACTAAGAATCCACTAGGAAACAGAAGATAGAAAATAGAAGATAGAGTGTATTAAGAAGTTCAGAATATTCTCTCAATTCATTCCTTAACTCATCCTTTACTGCTGCAAATTTAGCTGATATTAAATGCCTTTAGTTTGTGCTTTTTGGATTCGATCTTTAACCTACTGGTAATGGATTCTCTCTGTGCTCCTGGTTCGAAGCATTATGCCATTTTAGTGGGTCATTTAAATTTCTTCTATTCTTGCAATGATGGTAGAGCTCTGGCATCAGTTCAGTATTTTAATATTTCCACAGGAAATTTTAGTCTACCAAGTAATTAACCTTTTCTGTGTTCCCTAACTGTATTACCTAGTCAGGCCTTGAACGTTTTTGTGTTCTCTGTTAGTAGGAGTTTGTTCCTTTAAATCAGAGTCAACCTTGGCACTATCAACATTTGGGCTTGATAATGTTGGAGGGCTGTCCTGTGTGTACAGGATGTTTAGCAGCATGTCTGGCTTCTACTGACTAGAAGAACCCTCTTCTCAGTTGTGATAACCAGAAATGTCTTCATGCGTTGCCATTTGTCCCCTGGGCTAGATGGGCTGGAATAAATCCACCCATAGTTAAGAACCAGTGCTTTACTCCAACATTCCTTTTGTCCAGTGCCCATTTATTCTCACTCTGTAGCCATATGGCACCTGAGTTATTACAGGAGAGAAGGTGGTGTGTTTAGTAATCATGGGGGAAGGAAATGTTCATTGGTGTTTCCCTTCTTTGTAATGCTCACTTTAACAATTCTCACAACACATTAGAAACTCAGGACTGGAGAGTTCGACTTATTTTTCCCCCCAGCAGGACCTCAACTTTTATGTCTTATCTTATTAGCATTTTGCTTGTCTTAGGATAGTGATTATTAACCTACCTCTCTCTTACTATCAACAGAATCCAAGTTTATGGTAGATTTTGCTTTGTCTCTAAAATTTAACATTTTAAGTATACTTTAGAAAATGCATGTCATTTTTTAAGTGTTCATTCATTGTCGAGTCATGCACAGGATTTTAAAGACTAGCAGTCATTAAATACAGAAAAATATTGTATAAAATTTGGTAATCATATATGAAAGTTAGCTGGTGTAGACGCCAGTTTTGGATGTGATCAGAAGAAGCATGTCTGGTTACTGGATCCATTCCACAAATAGGGGTGGTGTAAGCACTTAAATGTGGTTCCTGTTTGGAAAGAGAAATTTTGACTTGAACAGAAGCTTCTTCTGATACTTTCACCCGTGGGCTGAAGTAGACTGAGGAGGAATAAGAAATGAATCTTAATTGTTGACTTATTGTCAGAATTGGTGATATGTAAGTAGAGTTGAAGGTAGTTATCTGTGACCCAGAATCTTTTGCCTGGGCTTTTCTTGGGACTAAATGGGGAAAGTGTAGAGCTAGAAAGGTTGGATTTAATCATTAACTTTAAAGATTGGGGGAAATGTCAAGCATCGATCACAAGTTGCGTCTAACTGCAGTCTGACTGTTAGTCACAGACTTTACATTGTAAGTGGTGGTAAAGGGAGAAAGCTAACAGCTAACCTGGGCTGCTTACTGTGTCTGTAAATAGTCAAGTATAAAGCAAGCTGTAGTGTAGCAGAGTTGGTGTTTCTGACACAGCTAACTTGACCATATTCCTTTATCTTCACTCTAGCTTGAGTTGTTTTTTGTAAAACCATAAAATAGGTGCAATGAAAAGATTTAAGGGTATTTTTTTTTAAATCACTGAACTTTAGAAATTTCACATCTATATCTCTATTCCTGCCTTTTTATAAACCAGTGACTGCAAAGGAAGAAAACTGAAAGGAAAAACTAAACTGAGTCTTACCTTTTCTGACTTAAGATAAATTTTCACTTGACTCGTGGAAAAGTCATAACTGGATTCTAGTTAATTTCCCATATTGGGCAGGTCAGAGAGGAACCAGCCAACCAAATTATGATCTGCAAATTGAACAAGGGGATGGGGAGAGTACACTATTTTTCAGTAGATTTGCACTTTAAGATTATGAAATGGATGTTGGTTGAAAATACTCCCAAAGGGCACATAGGTTAATACCTTGCCTGCATGTGGATATTACAGTCAAACCCATTCTTGCTCGCATTAGGCCCACCTCTGCAGTAGTTGTCTGTTGACATAATCAGAGCTGGGATTCCCCTATTCCCCTAGTTGGTGTCGCCTTCCATGTCTACTGCATTGGCAGTCAGCCTCGCGGGGACATGTCAAGTACAGTTCTCCTGCTCAAACTTTATGAGTTATCTTTCCTACGTCTAGATTTAAAAAATTTAGATGTTGGCTAAATTAAGTTGTGGCTAATGTTAGGGAGGGTAGGAAATTATTTGCTTCTTTGATCAGCAGGATCCCTGCCTCTGAGGTGCGATTGCCTGGAGGGATCAATCCCATCAACAGACTGGGGGGTTGGTAGCTGTAAGGAATATACATTTGCCAGCTACTTCTCCCAGCGTGGCAGTCATGATCACGAGCATCATTCCAGAATCTTTGGCTTCTAGAACCAACTCCATTCTGAAGAACATTTTAACATCCATTAACATCTATTAATACTTTGGTAATTATCTTTTATATGCAGGAATTTTGTAGCATGAACTTTATGACTAAAGTTATTGTGTTAAATTATTTAGAAATGTTGAGTTTCTGAACGTTATTTTGTGAGACTTGTTTTAAAATAGTAATAAATTGTGTTATTTTATAAAAACTAATTTGTATCTTTTTTTGTTACATAACCATTAGTTTTAGCTAATAAAGAGCACTATCTGAACTTTGAATATTCAATTCCAAAATAATCGTCTTTGGATAACATATTCCACAGCTTCGTGTGTGTGTGTGTGTGTGTGAGTGTGTGTGTGTGTGTACATGTGTGAGTGAGTGACTCATTTCTTTATCCCGCTCCCCTCTCCCCCCTCCCCCTCCCCCCAGTAGCTCATTTCCAATGATAATTTTCTCTCTGGGTCTTTAAGTCTTCTTCAGTTCTCTGGGCACCATTTCAAAATGATTAGGATCCTAGAAAGAGTGCTACAGGTACAGCAAGTTACTGCTGCACTTCACCACTCCTAGTCCTTTCCTTAGTTCCGGAAGTGTATAGGGTTAAGGTAGGCTGATGAGCCCTTGATTTGTGGTCTGGAATAACCTCAGACAAGAAACAGGAAGAACTGAGCACTAGCAGTAACATTACACATTTTCCCAGCACATACTCTGCGCTGTCAGCCAAATGTTATTTTGGTCACAGAATAGGACCTACAGTGCAGTTTCTACTTTATTTTTAAAAATTTATTGTTTAAGGTATTACAAATAGTAGTACATGTATCTCCTTTTTTCCCCCCCATTGACCTCCCCCCCCCCCCGCCTCCCCTACCCCGGGGTACTTGCCCTCCCCCCAACCCCCCAATGTCTTGTGTCTATTGGTTGTGCTTATATGCGTGCATACAAGTTATTTGGTTGATCTCTTACCCCCAACCCTCCCCTATCTTCCCCCTGTAGTTTGACAGTCTACTTCTTTAATCCGTAGTTCTTTGGTTATAAGGATATATTTCTTGCTACTGTCCTCCTTTGAAAAGCAGATTGTAATGAAACCATAGAGAAAACCTTAATTTGAATCATAAATAGTTCATTATTTTTAGTTCATTGTTTTCTAGAACAAAGGATGGACATCTAAAATCCTGATATTGTTTTATACCATATACGTGTGTTAAGTATTTGTGGGTGTACACATATATACAATTGTTATAATAATACAAGAATCCTAGGTGATGACCCTCCCTCCTAAAATGCAATCAACTCTGCACCTATAAAAAGAACATATATCCATTCCTATGTGCAGATATAGGATGCCCATAACATATTGGGTTAAAAAATGAACCCATTATTTGTTTTTATGAGTGTATGTATAGAGTAGGAGTGTGAACATGTATGTGGAGAAATGGAAATGTATGACAGGGGTGGGAGACTGGTATAGAGGGGGAAGCATGTTTATGATGGAGTGTTCTGGGGAAGGTGGGAGTGAATGTATGAAATAGGATTGTGAGAGGTGAGGGGAGTGTATGTGTATCCAGCACATTGTGTGTGTGTGTGGTGGGGGGGGGGGGGCGGGGGCGGGAGATGGACAGGGAAGCTATGTGAGATGTGAATGGGGGAGAGGGGGAATGAGGACATGTCTGTGGGGAGTGAAGATTTGCCTTTCTGTTGTGGGAGTCAAATATATGGAGATGTGTAGAGAGAGTGAAGGAAGTGAGATGAGTGTATAGAGACATCTGTTAGAACATATACAAATATTAGCCTTTATGAATAATTTTTACCTTAGGATTGTTTTAACAGGTTGGCTATCATTTTATTTATTTGGTTGGTTGGCTTTAATTTTCAAGCCTTGTTACTGGGGGAAAATCTCCACTGAACATTATGTTTATGTAACCGCTTCTGGATTGATTAGGACCTGGGTCTCAAAAGATGGACATCTTGCCGAAACTGGTTTTGCTCAGTGGATAGAGCATCGGCCTGCGGACTCAAGGGTCCCAGGTTCGATTCCGGTCAAGGGCATGTACCTGGGTTGCAGGCACATCCCCAGTAGGAGATGTGCAGGAGGCAGCTGATCGATGTTTCTAACTCTCTCTCTCTCCCTTCCTCTCTGTAAAGAAAAATCAATAAAATATATTTAAAAAAAAAAAAGATGGACATCTTCAGTCACTGAATCTCTGTAGCCAAATAAACATGTTTTAAGCCATATTTCCCTTTTTATATCCTCTTGATATAAAATGGCTGTTGTAAAACTGAAACATTCATTTTACACAGGTATGAGTTATCCCTGCAGCAAAACAAACACTTTTAGCTGAAAGGAACTTAAAAGGGGAGGGAAAAATGCTGGATGACCTCCTAAACCCCATTTCTGGATTTCCTAACATTTTATAGTGAGTTCATATTTACCTGAGGTTTGATTTTCCTTAGTGACTTGAAGTCTAAGAAAAGATACAGATTTTAATTACACTGAAAATTTTTTATATGTCAGAAAATGAGAAGACCTGAATTTTTAAATATATTTTTATTTGTGTACATGTATTTAATAACTTCAAACTTAGAACACTTAGAACCGGCACAAAGAGAAATACAAATCAACAAGGATTTGAAATGGGGGAATGGATACTGTAACTGGTTCATATTAACCTTCCATGCGATTTATATCTTGTACAGTGAAAATTTTAGTTTACACAGCTCTATAATTGTACTTTTCTAATACCCTATTTTGTAGTCTCAGGCTACTTTCCAATTAAACTGATCCTGATGTTTACAGATGAAAAATAAGAAACAGCACTGTAAAGTTGAACCACTAAGAATATCTAGTTCACATTTCTTATCAATATAAATCAGGAACAATTAGAAACAGCACTATAAAGTTGAACCACTAAGAATATCTAGTACACATTTCTTATCAATATAAATCAGGAACAAGGCTCTGAACTAAACATCTGAACATGCAATTTCACATTTAAATATCTCGATGAGAAGTCTCACAAGTTTCACATTTTTTCACTAAACATCTGAACATGCAATTTCACATTTAAATATCTCGATGAGAAGTCTCACAAGTTTCACATTTTTTCACAACTGATGTCAAGATGACAGCTTGCACTGAGCACCTGTGTCCGTGCCTTTACCTGGCATCTTAGCATGCTAGCATGACACTTACAGCAGCTCAGGGTGCTCCCTTGCACAACTTTACTAATGTTACATGAATATGCAGGCCTGGACTTCCCCCCAGAAACAGGACTTGACTAAGACACACCTATAAGACAGCACAAAGCAGCTGTTACCTAGGTCTGCACTCAAACGCCACTTCCCTCGTCTCAGAAGTGCCCCTCCAGGCCTAACTGCAGGAGGGCAGCCTCAGCCTCCTCCTCCTCCTCCTTGGCCTCCTCCTCGCGGATCTGCACCAGCAACTGGAAGAGGTTAGGCGCCGGCCCCTCCGCAGCCCCGGTCAGCCACAGCTGCCTTCGAATGGCCCCGCTGTGGTTGGCTCCGGCAATGACCTGCTCCAGGCGCGCCTGGTTCACGTTATCTTTATCTATGGCCCCCTTCTCCACCACCTTCTGCAGCAGAGGCTCCAGACGAATGACATAAGCCGATAACTTCTCCCCTGGGTTCTGGTAGGTGTTCAGAAACCTGACCTGCGCATCCCTAGAACTCTCCACGCTCCCGAACACCTGCTCCAGCGCCTTCAGGCATTCGGCGGTGGTGATGGCAGGGTTGTTGGTTTTGAGGATGCGGATGACATCCGCGGCCGGGCCTCTGAGGCTCTCCATCAGCCGCCGCCTCTTTTCTACATCGGACACCTGCCACTCCCCTATGACCTCATTCGTGTGCTCCAGCCAGGAATCGAAGGTCTCCTCCCCGGGCCCCGGGATGTCCCTCCCCGAGAACACCGTCAGCTTCTTGTACCAAATGGACTCCACAAGGGGCTGGATCACGTTATCCAAGATATAGTTGAGCATCTCTGCTGGCATGTCGGGGCCCGGGGCCGGGGCGGGGGCCTGAAACCCCAGGACACGGGCAACGTCTTGCACGGTCCACCCCTCCCTCGCCAGGAAGAGGTGCAGCCTCTCTAAGAACTCCGCGTCGGAAGTCGGGGGCTTGAAGACCACCTTCCAGACCCCGCCTTTCCCCGGCATCTCCCGGGGGATGGCCGCGTAGTCCACGGCGCCCGTGAGCTCCAGCAAGGCCGCCTTCGCGTTCTCTTCCCGCCAGAACATCCTCCCCAGCACGCGGTAGGGCACCTGGGGCATCGCCGCCTGCAGGGTCTCTTCGATCTCGGCCTCGTCGCAGTTCACCGGGATCCCCCAGACCAGCAGGGCCCTCTGCGAGTTCACGTCCATCCCCCGGCACCAGTCTTCCAACAGCGTCATCGCCATCTTCCCACTCTCTGGGGCCCCACTCCACAGACACGGGTCAGACCGGCTCCCCGCGCCCCCGGGCCGAGGACCACGGCAGACACTCCCCCCCAAGACGCCAGAGGAAGGCGAGCTTGACGCCACCGCCGTTCGCCACCGGCGCTAGTCCCGGAGTCGAACCTGCGCTGCCGGCGCGTCCTCGGAGCGCAGCGCCGGAAAGGCTCGGTCCGCAGTCACGCGGCCCGCCGCCATCTTGCGCCCCCTCGGGTCCGCGGCCGGGGTCCTCCACCTGCAGGCGCGTGCGGCCTCGTGGCGGTAAGCTCGGAGCGAGGGCGGTTGGCGAAGGTCAAGTAGCCGCCGGGCTGGAGAGGCCGCCGGGCCACGAGGGTGGGGCGTTGTCCGACCTCCTTCTCGCCGCCGGGCGGCGGGGCAGTCTCGCTGCTTCCCGGAATCGATCCGGGGTT
>NW_005871255.1:1926089-1932723 GCF_000147115.1 Myotis lucifugus
GCCCGCGGTTCCGGGGAAGGCGCCGGGCAACGGCGGGGGCCGGGTTAGGCGGCTTCGGAAGAACCTGGCGCTCAGTGGCCGCCGGGTTGTTCGCCCCGCAACCAGCTGAAGCAGTTACTGCCGCAGTGGAGGGCGGGGGCCCGGCCCAAGTGCGTGGGGTCCGCGCGCCCCCGCCCCCGCGGCCCACCCAGCGCCAGTGTAGTCATGGCAACGGCGCCTGAGAGGACCGGAGCTCCGCGCGCTCCCGCCGCCCGCGCGCGGGGTGGGGGTGGGTCCAGCGGTTGCCATGGTGACAGCCAGGGGCTCTGGTTTCTCTGATGGCTCATTTCTTTTTCCATGTTTTCCAGAGGTGTTTTTTTTTTTTTAAAACAAAGCACCGCGTTTAAAAGATAATAATAATACTGTGGATTTAAGATGATACTGTTGAAAATGCGTCCGTTAAGACGGACGTGTCTACTGTGGCTGGTTTGACATGAAAACACCCTCTTCAGCCACGGGGCTTCCTTATCGCATTCTCCACCCTCCATATTTCATCCAAATGAAACTAAAATTTGGAAGAGTGCCATTTACATGTTTTTGTGTGAGACAGTGAAGTGAGATTGCTCGAAAATTTTGTTAAAAGATTTATATTCAGTAACCTTTGTAGCCAGGAAAATGCTGGTGTGTTAATTTCTCCAGTTCTGACATCATTGACAATGGGCTGATAAAACAGAATCCTTATGGTTCAAAAATGTCCAGTAATCCCCCGCAAGCAAAACAAGGCCTACTTACGTCAATCCCAGATGGTGAAAATCTCCCCTAAAGAACACAGCATTCAACTCTGAATTTTTAAAACCTTATTTAATAAAAGGTTTAAAGATACAGAAGAACATTCAAAAGTAAATAAGTTACATAGATACATTACAATCACATCAGCAAGATTTTCTTTAGTGTATTAATTTTTTTTTATAAAAAGCACACAAAAAATAAAATCTTCAGTCTGGTCTATCACAACTGTACAGCAAAAGAGGTAATATTTATATATATGTACACTATTTTAATATGTAACAGTCTTTTTAAAAAAGGGTGCCACAGGCAGCAAACACACAAAAGGCAGTGTCTGATCATTTTTTTTCAAAATAAAAGGAATATAGTTATTTATATGCTATTAAAATATTTATACAATAATTACAGACTGTCAAGGCTGTTCCTGTGCTGTTCCCTCCAACAAGGCCTTCAACTGAGAGACAAATGAGAAAAAGGTGAAACAGCTGCAAATTATCAGAGGCAAAGATTAACACAGCAAAATAGTGGAGGACATACAACTGTTTTATAAAAGTATGCATACTTCCTGTAAACCTAATAGGCTTGGCCAGTCTGGTAATAAATACCATCCAAGAACAGTCTGCCCCAGTGAAAGCATATTTAAACAGTTCGGGCTTGAGTATAAGTTGTATTCCTCCTTCAATTTAACCTCTGGCACATGAGAAGAAAGAGGTTAGGTCACTGAGGCAGTTAAGTATAGGGGATCCCTTTAGACATAAGCAGCACACGACCTCTGTGCCAGGGGTGGAGGTGGGGTGGCAGGAGGGACGGGTGTGTACCTTCGCTGGGAAGGGGGCTGCTGAAGGCATGGAGGACAGTTCCGAAGCACTGTGTCCTCAGGTGGGTGAGAGACCTCAGAAATGGTCTGGAAATACAGGCACTAGGTTAGTTTCATGCCCTTGCCGAGTGCAGATGGAGGCTGGGAGACGGCTATGTGAGACGGTGTGGGAGGGCATTATGAAGCTGGGGGTGTTTGTCATTTTTAACTTCTTAAAGCAAAGAGCGCTGAGTAGAAGAAAAAAAAAGAAAAGAAAAACTAAAGATGAGCCTAAGGTGTTCACAGGGAGAAAGCACCATAAAGGACGTATACTTACGCCAGCTCCTATGGCTGCACCTACTTAATTGGCAGGTCACGGGCAGCAATTGCATTTGCCCTCTAAGCATGTTAACTTTCACAATGCATTCTAGATATAAATCTATCCTGGAGCACGAACCCTTCCTTCTAAAATGCCGCGGTTCTGGTGGGATTAATACAGAGAGGTACCATTTTTATTTTCTCCGCCTACATTCACCTGGTCTTGTCTCCATGGGTTTAGAAAAAGGAGAATCACTCTAGACAAAGGAGATTTGTTACAGCATGTCCATAAAGAGGCCTGAAACAAAATACAATTTAAATAGAAAAAACCTTGGGAAACGTAAGTAGCACTTTGGGGCAAAGCTGCGAAGGCACTCATATTACACAAGTGATTTAGAAGAGACTAAATTTGCTACCTTCCTATTTCTGGAGGGTATGCCAGATGTTTGCAATCTTGGGATACTGAGTTTGTAGAAGCTCATGGAGGAAATTAACTGGGAAGTTGGAAATCTAGGTAGTTGTCCAGGAGCCTGGGGGGAGAATTTTGTTGCTCCTGTAGCTGGGATCTTGTAGAACCACATAAATGCATGAATGCTGAAAAATACCTGATAGTGCATAGTTTAGAAACAAAACCTTTCTCCCTACCCCCAGCTACCAACACGATGCCTTTCGGCTACCTCAGGAGTTAGCAGAATGCTTTTTGGCTCCTTCCTAACATGTTGGCCTGCCTTTACTTGCATTCACGTTGAACTTTTATACAATAATGACAGTTGAGGGACAAGATCAGAAAAATAACTCAGCCCTCCTGTGGGACTGGCAAGTGAAGGGGCCTCCAGAATCTTCCAGTCCTTTCATTAGTGACTCCGTGCCAAATATGGCTTCTTCAAGCCAGAAACAAACCAGAATTCTGGCCTCCAGCCAATCCTCTCAGGCAATTTGCAAGTACAGCTAGAGAAGAGGTAGCAACAAGAACTGCCTTTGACCCTCTTGCTCCTGCTACTCCAGGTGTGACACCTTCCACCTTCCCACCCTCTTTCAGCAGGCACTATCATTCCTATTGGCAAGAGCTTCCAGAGCAATGTGGTGAGGGGCAGTAGGGTTTTGGGGACAGGGGGGTGGCGCGGATGCCAAGAAGGTGCCTTGTTTTGGGATAAATGCACTTGGGCCTCTGGAAAGCAGGCGGCCCCTGGTCCCTGAGAGGATGTTAAAAATTAAATATTAAGAATAAATAAATAGCTCCCAAATGACACAAGTCAAGGAATGAAGGCTCCTGTCCAATCTGGTTAGGAGACCTCCCCCTCCCAGGGAAGGATCCAGAAATCTCCAGCACGCAGGACTGGGGGCTGGGCTGTGGATATCAGCGCTGGACCAGGTGGGGTGGGGTTAGGTGGCAGCTGCCAAGGCCAGGACAGAGGCAAGCAGGAAACCTGCACCAAGGAGGGGCAGGCTGGGCCTGGGCTAAGCTCCCTTAGCAGTCTCTAGGGCCCAAAGGTATTTGGCACAAAAGGTGGGAAGCAGGAAGAGCCAAGGCTTATCTAAAGTGCCCTCAGGCCCAGCCCTGCAGCTCCCATCCTCACAGTTCCTCTTCCTCCAGCAGGCTGAGAGCTTGGGCAGGAACATGGGCCTTTCCCCAAACATGTGAGAAAACTTTCCAGCCCCAGCAGGCTGCTAGCAAGTAGCAAAGGGAGAGAGGCCTCTGTGAGGACAGGAGCGCTGGACCAGCTTAGGCCTGGACACGGATTGCAGGGGTGAGCTCCCCTTTTCCAGCGCTCAGGGGAGGGCCTCTGAGGTCCTCTGGAGCGGAGGAATAATGCTACAATGGGGGTGACCTTGTGCTTTGCTCTCCATGGTGACCAAGGGGAGCTGGGGGAAGAGGAAGCAAAGAGACTGCGCAGCAGCAGGGGAACCAGTGTGAGAGGCACCAGTGGCAACGGCTGGAGCCCCTCCCAGAGGGCAGCCCCAGCAAGCAGGGATGCTCATAGTTCCAGGAAAACATGAGGACAACTTCCGACAGACCGAATGCACAGAGAACTGGATCCTGCAGCCCTTAACACTGCTCCTGGGGCCTTTATAAATAAAAGAGCTGTTTATTTTATTGTCTTATTTGTTTTTCTGGAGAAAAGTCCACGTGATCTCTCCTCGATCCCTCTGTAAGTTCCTGGGCGCCTGCGGCGCTTTGACAAGGCTGGTGCAGGGAGAGCCGGGCCGCCCAGGCAGAGGGCCAGTCCTGGGTCTCCAGGCGGAGCCTTGCGTCCTCAGCTCCTCTCTCCAGCGCTTTCCTTCAGGAGGGGGCAGGCAGCGGCCTTGGCCGCAGCCGCCGCAGCCTCTTTCTCCCTCTGCCTCAGAGCTGCAGCCTTCTTCTCCTGCTCTGCGTGGCTCTTCATGTGGGCGCTGCGGCTCTTCACCTTGTAGAACACCCTGCAGCCAGGCAAGAAGGGCTCAAGTAAGAGGTCTGTCCCCACCCCCTGGGCCACCAGGCTAGAGTGTGTGTGTAGGGGGGTGGGCGAGAAGCTGGGGTGTGTGTGTCCCTGACTCTTCCTGACTAGGCGAATGCCTCTAAGCCTACCCCCACCCTCCAACTAAAGCAGAGACGAGTTCCTAATTCAGTGCCATCTTCCCTCTTCTGCTGAGTGACATCACAGCCCTAGAAACCCTCTGAGCCAATCAGAAGACAAGGAGAAAGCTCAGACTGCCTCCTCCTTCTGCCCGCCTACCACCCGCCTACCAACCACCAACACTCTCCCTCCTCGGTCCCCATGGAGATGCATCTTACCTGCCACATTTTTTACAAGGGAAAGTGTTCTCCTGATTCTGGGTCTTATTAAATGTCTCTGTTTTTTTCTTCTTCTCTGCAAAAGGCAGCGCCCTTCGTGGCTTCCCTGGCCCCTCCCTTGGCTTCTCTGAGGCCTGGCCACCAGCAGACCCAGGGGCGTTGGGCTCATGGCTTCGGAGGATGAGGATGTCATTGGCCTGGAGAGAATCAAACAAGAAGGCGTTGAGAAATCTGGGGAAGACAGGATCCCGAATTCTGGAATTTTAGGGAACAGAGGACTCCTAAAGGTCAGACACTTCCGCCCTGGCATTCTCTTGAATCCTTCCAGTGACAAGGCACTCACTGCCTTTTCAGCAACCCATTCCATCTTTGGCCAACTCTATCTTTACAAAGTTGCTGGTACGGTAATTGTGGGACAGCCCTAGCTGCCACAGGACTTCTCCATGTATCTGACAGGACTTGGTGTCTCAATTAATGACACACGTGTTCATGTTGCAGTCATGTAGTCCATTCATGACCTGATTCCATAAGTGAGATTCAAGTCCATGTGGTGCACAGGTGCTGGGGATACAGAGGTGACAGACAGGAGCCCCTCCTTGGAGCGTGCACAGTCCCGTGGAAGGGGAAGATGTGCAGGCATCTAGTTCACGACACCATGAGCCACCATGGGAAACGCCAGGCAGGTGCCAGAGAGCAGAGGACAGACACCTTGTGCTGACCTGGAGAGGGGTGCTCAGGGCATGTACTCAGGGGCTAGGGGAGCCCCAGATGGCTATTAGAAGTCATAAGCATGTGCACTGGGTCGACCCTACAGGAAAATGTTGGCAAACGTCAGCAGAACTCCCTTGAGCCTGTCCACAGAGTGTACACACCGAAATAAAAAAACTCTCAGAGCAGATCCCCCAACAGACTCTTCCCATCCCCACCCTCTCTCGGGGGACCCCTCCCTGACAAGAACCGCTCTGGCTGGAGGTCTTGCTTCTTGGCCTGTGATGTGGTGGACAGAGCACTGCACTAGGACCTGGGGTGGAACCTCAGGCAAGTCACTGAGTACCTCTGAGCCCGGTTTCCTCCATCTGCCAAGCGAGGGTTCACACTGTATGGGGTTCTTGTGCCGAATTAATGAGATCAGGGGCAGGAAAGCACTTTGCAGAGAACATGGGTGAGGGGCCATTATTGCTACGCCAATGACCTCAGCTCAGTTCCAGACGTTTTTGTCAGGGACACAGCTCTCTTAGGGGAGCCCTGCTTGAGCCACACCTCATGAATGCTTCCCCCATGTCCCACACACCTTCGCGTTTTCATAAATCCTTGCTCACTGCGTCTCAGAGACCAAAGCGGTAGAGTGTGACATTTAATGGCAGCCTCTGGAGTCAGGCTGCCTACTAGCTATCTGACCTTGGGCCTCAATTTCCTCATCTGTGAAATGGGAACAATGGCAGTACCTACCACATAGGGTTATGAGGATTAAATGAGTTAATAGCATCAGGCACTGAATACATTTCCTGCTCTTATGATGATGACAATCCTAGTCATGTTCCTACTCTGCCTTCCCTCCCACCCCCTCGGGCCCAGCTCCAGCCCTTCTCCTGGCCCTGGGCTCCCCCAGTGGAGGTCACACTTACCGACTCATTGGCCTGTAGTGTCTGTGTGGCTTTGACAGCCGCTGCCCGCCGGCTTCTCTCTCGCCCCTCTTCCTGCTCCCCCTTCTCTTGGATCTCTGGCACCTCCTCCTCCCCCTCCTTCCTCGTCTCCTTTACTTCCCTCTTGGGCTCCAGCCTCTCTTCACTTGGGGACTCTCTTCTGGGAGCAGGCACCCTGGGGAACTTCTGGGAAGTCTATGGGGAACAAGAACAGGGGCAGTGACCCTAGAGCTCAGCCACAGAGCTTAGTCATGCAGCCACAGTGCACGGATTCTGACCCAGCCAGGGCTCACTTGTCCCTGCGAGTCCTGGCCTGGCCTCCTGTGCTGACTCCACACC
>NW_005871255.1:1933673-1954275 GCF_000147115.1 Myotis lucifugus
AGTTTGGGAACAGTGTTAGAGGTCTGCTATGGGGGGACAATAAATTGACGCGGGTGCAAATACTGTGGGAAGTTTTCCTCCAAGTTCTGTATCAACACAGGGTGTTATTACTACGTCACTGGCCAACAGAGAGGGGAACCCAAAGGCCCACGGCCAGTGCCCAGCCCAGGACATCAACAACTTGGGGTTATCAGGGACACTGCCTTCCTCTCTCTGCCCTCCAGGGACTCCTTCCTGGAGGGCTTGCCTTGGACCCAGCCCCAGCCCAGGCTCCCAGCAGCTGAGGATGGGAAGGAAATCACCTTAATATCCACTTCAACCTCTTCCTGGACTGACTTTTCGTCACTCGTATCCACATCCCCAAAGGTGAGCGTCCCGTTGCGGCCAATTTTCACCTGCTTCTTGTAGGTGTAGTAGAACTCCACACACTGGGCCACAGTCTTCGTCTGGATCTGGTTGGAAACGAAAATGAGGTCAGAGTTCCAGGTTCAGCTCACCTGCCTGGGGATACGCCAGCCTCCCTCACGTCTCCCCTTAAACTTAGCAAACACTAAACTCAATCAATCCCCCAAATATAAGCATCTCTCTAACACCTGCTCTGACAAACCACTGACCAATTCAACTAACCCAGGCTTCAGCACTACTTTTCTAAAAAGCTAAAAAGTACACCATGAATAAAGTACCTTGGAAATAAAATAAAATTAAAAAAAGTACACCATGGAGCCACTGGGGAGACTTGAATATGGATTGCATATTAGAGCGTGTTACTTATCAGTTTAATTTTCTTTGATGATAATGCTACTGTGGTTTTACAGGAGAATGTCCTGGTTTTTAGACAATATTTGGGTCGAGTGTCATGATGGCTGTAACTTACTTTTAATTATTAATTAAAACAGAGAGAGAGAATAGGTGCATGTTTAAGTTTATATACAGACAGAAAGAAAGCAAATGTAGCCAATGTTAACAACTGGTATATCTAAGTGAGGGGTATATAGGTGTTCATTATACTATTCTTTCAATTTTCCTGTAAGTTCGAACTTTTTCAAAATAAAAAGTTAAAGGGAAAAAAGTCTGGTCCTGGCACGTGTGGCTCAGTTGGTCGGAGCGTCATTCCGTACACCAAAAGGTGGCAGGTTCGATTCCCGGTCAGGGCACATGCCCAGGTTGCAGGTTCAATCCCTGTTTGGGTCGTGTGCAGGAGACAGCCGATCAATGTATCTCTCTCATCTCTCATCTCTCTCTCTCTCTCTCTCTCTCTCTCTCTCTCTCTCTCTCTCTCTCTCCCCCCCTCTTCCTTTCTCTAAGATTAAAAAAAAAAAAAAAGATTCTTTAAAGAAAAATGTCTGGGCACCCTCCACATTCAAAGCCAGGACAGACCTTGCAACACAGACTCTCTTCATCAGTGTGGACAAACAATTCCATTCCTCTCCAGGGGCAGCGATGGACAAGCGAGGACAGAGGACTGTCATATTATCAAGGGAGGCTAATAAGCCCTGGAAAGCCCGAAAAGGAAGCAGGATGCCCAGATCTTGTTCCTAACTCTGCCACTGAGTAGCTGTGTGGCCTTGGACAAGTCTCTTCATGTGTAAACAGTGAGTGGGGTGAGACCAGATGATCTCTAAGGGCCTCCCACGGTCTGAAGTCCTAGCCCTCCCTTTTCACAAATCTATTTGGCCACTGGATTTAGTTTCTGGGCTACTCTCCTACACACAGAAGACACAGGCTGTTTTCTCTGACTCTTCTCACTCCCCCAGGCTCGCAGACTACTCAGCCAACTTCTGGGCAGCACTGAGGTCCTCTGCACAGAGCCCAAGGAGGCAGTGAGGATCCTCTGGGCCTGAGGAGAAACAGACATGCTCCATCTCCCAGGAATGGCCAAATCGCAACTTTATTAATTAGATCCGTTTGCACGTTTACTGCCAATTCTCTCTGATCATCTGTTTGGCTACTGGTCTGTTCTTTTCATTAAGGCATTAGGGGCTCCTGGAAATATTGCCCAATCAGGAACCCAGCAGATGTCTGTCCTCACAACAGGGCCCTTGTAGGAGAATTCATCAGCACTCTGCCCAGTCCCCAGAGCCATCCTTGGCACCATCTACCATCCCAAGAGGAAAGAGCACGCTCTTGGAAGCCCTTTTCCCTCAGTGGGCCACACGACTCACTCTCCCACAGCCCAGATTTTGCCAGACGGGGTTGGTGGGAAGCTGCACGTCTGCAAATTAGCAAAGTACTTTAGTCCCCCAGAAGAACATAGGGAGAGGACAAGATAAATCTAGGACAACTAGGCTCCGGCCTCCACTACCTGGTCAGCCGAGTTACTGGAAAGAAGCCCTGGGTCTGACAAGACGTAGGCAGAGGCCCCACCCAGTTCAGTTACACAGTCACTTGTTGCTCTCAGTTCCCCTTATCGTAGGGTGACCTCTCCTCCCACAGACTAACTGTGGCCTTCGAGTGCTCCAGGCCCCTGGGGAAGGGCTCAGCTCGGCCTGCAACCCTCCTTCTCTTCTAGCTCTCCCTTGGGTAAGCGACTATTTTAAGTTGTTGTGGGGTTTTGTTTGTTTGTTTTTGTTAATCCTCACCTGAGGATATTTTTCCATTGATTTTTAGAGAGAGTGGAAGGAAGAGGGAGAGACAGAGAGAAACATTGGTGTGAGAAAGACACATCAATTGGTTGCCTCCTGCACACACCCCAACCAGAGCTGAGGAACCTGCAACTAAGGGTCCTGTCTTTGACCAAAATCAAACCCAGGACCCTGCAGTCCACAGGCCGACACTCTATCCACTGAGCCAAACCGGCTAGGTTTTGTTTTTTTAAAATACTGACCACCTCCTGCACACCCCCCACTGAGGATTGAGTCCACAACTTGGGCATGTGCTCTGACTGGGAATCAAATCAAGACCTCCTGGTTCATAGGTCGACACTCAACCACTCAGCCATGCCAGCCGGGCACCACTATTTCAAGTTCAATGCCACTGAGTCTGATACCCATTCAGGCTTCTCTCTGGATTAAGACCCCAGGGTGTGGCCACACTATCCTAAGGTGAGGGAAGGGGGCTTAGAATTAAGGGCCGGGGGGAGTCCTTATTTTTCCCCCCCTGCTTGTTTTGTTTACAAAATTCTCTGAGGCTACTCAGTGCATTGAATTAAGTGCTTTTGAAGAGGGCTTGGTAAGCGACTGTAGGCCCCCACTGGTAGGGGGACCCCAAATCCTACAGGCAGCTCCTGCCCTCACCTGCCCCTTAAACAGAGCTCCAACTCACCAGCTTCTGCACCAGGAAGAAATCCTTCTTGTAGATGGCAATGCCCTTGTTGAACAGCTTCCTCTCAGACATCTTCCACTGGTCAGAGCCTGCGGGGCAAACAGGAAGCCGGGTAGTGAGGTGGGGTGGGACTGTGAGCATCACGGGGGGGGGGGTGGGGGGGAAGGGGCGGAGGGGGGGGCGATTCTGACCAGCTGACAAGTCAGAGCTGGCTCCACAAACTGCTTCTGCCACTTACTAGCCCCGTCACTTGGCCCTGAACCTCATTCCCCTCACTTGTGAAGCGGGAACTAATAATAGAAGCCGCCTCCCCAGTTGTGCAGACTGAATGAGATCATGCATGCGAAACCCTTGGTGCCCAGCCTGGCACAGACGACATGGACCACTCCACAGGGATCGGTAACAGTAGCTGCTATGATGATGCCCAGTGGTCCATGTCCCTCTTAAAGCACAGGGTCCAGAACGGGACATGGCACTCAGGGGTTGGCTAAGTTCCAGGTACCTGATGCCAGTTTGGATGGCAGTCCCCGGATCCCTGTCCCTTGTACTGTGTCCTGGGTTTCCTGGCCTGGACGGGCTCCCACCTGCCCACGCCCTCCTGTCTTCCTCTCCAGGGCACAGTTAGCCCCTTGAGAGCCACCCCAGCTTTGGAGTCAGTGCTTTGGCTCTTGGCTTACCCACCCCCCATCTCCCCCACCCAGGGCTGTGACTCAGCACTAACTGGGCCCCACTGATGGGAGACCCTTTGAGGCTCCAGGCTCGACCCACCCCCACCAGGCCCACCTGTGTAGTGATAAGTTGCCAGTGGGTGGTTGTGGGGCCTCAGGGGCTTCTTCAGTAGCAGCTTATTCAGCGTTTCCTTCAAGGGGAGTGAAGAAAAGTCAGGGCCCTGGCAGGGTTTCAGTGGGCAAAACTTAGAGGGCCTCCTCACGCAATCACAGCTGCGGAAGGCCCTCAGTGCCGCTCTGTCGGAGGCGGGGACCCAGTGACCCAGAATCGGGGGCTGGGGTGGATGGCACGACCCTGTGCTGCGAAGTTTAGAACTAGGGTTTCCTTGGGCTGAGCCCCTCCAACCCCCAACTTGGTTGGACCCTCCAGCCTGTTTCAAATCGGCATGTGAGCAGGCCTGGCTCCTGGGCAGCAGAGATGGATCCAGGCCAGCCTCCCTGAGGGCCCTTCCCTCCACTGGGGGCGGTGTCTCACCAGGATGTCTCCCCTGGACTCGTGCAGGCAGTGCAGGGCCAGCTCCTGGTTGGTGCCAGCTCCAGGGAAAATGCTGGAGCAGGCAGCTGTCAGCAGGTCTTCCACTGCATTGTGGGAGCGAGGGAGGGAGGGAGGGAGCATGGGGAGGGAGGAGAGGAAATCACTTTCAGGGCAGGCTGGGCTGGGCGGGGTTACGACCAGCCCACCCACCTACCCAAGACCATCTTGGCTTGCTGGTTCAAGTCCCCTCTCACCTTGCCTCTGCTTCTCCCGGCTGCTCTCTAGGTCCTCCCATGGCTGCCACACCAAGTCGGCCTTGTGGGGGTCTGCAGCTGCCAGGGCACGGTCCCTCATGGAGGGGATTTCAGCTTGGAACCGGGAGCCTACATTGATCCGTCTGCAGGGGTGGGAAGGGCAGGAAGTGAGGCCTCATTTTGCTGGGGGGGGGGGGCAGGCGGCAGAATCTGACTTTCTCCCTGGGGGATGGGAGAAGATGCAGAGGGCAGCTGACAGAGGCTGAGCATGGCAAGGCCTCAGCTGGGTCTAAGGCAGCGGTTCTCAACCTGTGGGTCGCGTCCCCTTTGGGGGTCGAAAGACCCTTTCACAGGGGTCGCCTAAATACATCCTGCATATCAGATATTTACATTACGATTCATAACAGTAGCAACATTACAGTTGTGAAGTAGCAACGAAAATAATTTTATGGTTGGGGGTCACCACAACATGAGGAACTGTATTAAAGGGTCGCGGCATTAGGAAGGTTGAGAACCACTGGTCTAAGGGAACCTGGCTTCTGGGAGGACACCTGGCAAATGGCACCAAGTGCTGCCAGAAAGGCAAGGCCCCGGTGCTGGGAAGGGAGAAGGAGCTCCCGGTTTACAGGCGGGGAAGGAGTCTCTCCGACTACCCTTCTAATTCTCAGAGGCAAATGCAAACCAGACCGGCCCCTTCCTTTTCCTGCGACTTCCACCCAGAAGCAGGGCGAGGAAAAGAAAGCCCAGAGCGGCCGCCCAGCCCTCTGCCGGCCCTGCAGAGCCCTCTTCTCCTCCAAGGGCCGGCCTGGATGCCTGCACCCCACTGGCCACCCTCACACCACGGGCCAGAGGCAGGGCTGCACTTACGGCTCGATGCTCACTGGGGTGGCTTCCCCCATCACAGAGAGGACAGGTGGGGTGACTTCAGCACTATCTAGGGGACAAAAGGCAGGTTGGTAGACCGTCCTCTCCTCCCTTCAGCAAAGCCCTCCCCGCCCAGCCCTGGGTGGCTGCTCCCAGCATTAAAACCACAGTGGTGACTCACAGAGGTTCACATCTGGAAATCAGGCATCCCCAGTCTCGGCTCCCAGCCTGCCATGGTGACAACTGACTGCAACTTTACTAACTATGTGGGTGCCTCCATTTTCCACACCCACTGAAAGGGGCTCCTACAGTTAATAATGTGAGGAGTGAATGAAATCATGCACAAAACCTAGCCCTGGGAGCTCCCCCACGCCAGGTTAACTCCAACAAGAAACTGTGGTTGTACTAATAAGGCGGCCGAAACTTTTCTGCACCCTAGTGAGGTGGGGAAGGAGATCGCTGTTGCATAATTGTGTTCTCACTTCCTTGCTGGGTTCTCTGCCTCGGTTTCTCCTGAGCTAATCTCCTAATGCCTCACATGATCAAGAGACACTCCCTTGCTGCAAAAACAGAATCTTTGCTGACTCCTCTCTGCAACGTGAGATAAAACCTGCACTCCTCAGCAGTCCCCTTCCACCTCGGCCTCCCACCGCCCTCCCGCCTGGACCCTGGGTCCTAGCAGACTGGTTACACGTGGGCCCTCACTTTCCCTGCACAGTCTTACCTCCATGTCTTTGTCACACTCCTTTCCTCTGCCTAGAGTGTCTTCCCCGCCCCTTCACGGTTCAAGCTCAGCTCTAGCCCCACCCTCTCGCGAATGCTTTCCTCCCTACCCCAGGCTAGCAGCCTCTGCAGGTTTTGGAGCTTAGGGTCTGCTTCACTCACTGCCTGCTGATCCCACACCGCAAGGAACCTCTGCTTTTCTGTCTCCCAGGCCTCCATGTCAACTCTCTAATGACCCCGTATTTTCCTTAGAACAGACCATGGTGTCCCCCTATATCATTGGAGCCCTCAGAGGATCCGATTCGAGGCTTTACACCCAAGTTCTTGGTAAATATTCATGCACGGACAGACCTTTTCTTTGCTACTAATCTGGTCTCTACAGTGACTTCTTCCTGCACAACCCAGGCAGGGAGAGCAGCTTTGAATCTTGGCGTGGAAGTGTGAGGGCAGAAGGCCGGCCAGCCAGCCCAGGTGAGCCGTTTCTCACTCGCAGACAGCAGGGGGCACCAGAGAGCTAAGCCATGGGTGAGGTCAGGATCAGAGGTTAATCTGGTGATGGCACCGCCTCACCCCTGTGCCATGTCTGGTAGTATTTACTCCCACTGAATCCTCTCCCCACCCTAGGAGATAGCATTATCACATTCTTCTGGGAAATGGATCTTTTTGTAGAGCGGGCAACATTTTTCAACAATTCAAACCCATGCGAGCCAAAATGTCTGCTCTTGGCCAGAATGACCGAGGAGAAAGGATCTGCCACGTAATATTAAGAACCAACATGACGCGTCAGGCATGAAATTACGTGCTGTGCATATGGTAATGCATCTGAACCTCACCACATCCTTCTGAGGTAGCTAAGCTATTAGGTTGAACCATAGGAAACTACTATATATGGACCTAAAAATAGTTGAATATTGGCAATTTCATCATCAACCAAACACTACAATGATATTCTCATCTAAACACTGAAGAAGCTGATGCCCAGGGAGTGTTAACGACTCGCACAGGGGATGTAACAGTAAATGGTGCAACTGGGATTCGAACCCAGGCCGCTGGGCTGACACCCCTCCTCCACCCACATGTATTCTTGAACCAGGACAACTTCCTGCTCTTTCTCAGAGATGAGAGAGTGGAGCTCCTTTTCTCACAGCATTCCAACCCAATCCCTAGCAGCCCCATAAAATGAGTCTCATCCCTGCCCACTGCCCTCCCTCTCCACACGGCCCCTGAGGCAAGGGTTACTCACTAGACCGGAGCAGGGTGCGGTGGGCACTCTTTGGTGTGATGGGAGGAGGGGCCGGGATGCTGCTCGTTGACATGATGGCATTGAAATAGAGGCCGGAGCCTTCCCGCACGGGGCTGAGGATGGGAGGTGGTGTATAGGGGGGCAGCTCAAAGCTCCGCTCAGAGGGGTGGTCAGCCAGGCGGACAGGAGAGCGCAGGTGGCTCTGGTACGGGGTGATGTTGGAGTAGACCGGAGGGGCGATGAAAGTGCCCGCCTTGGTGGGGATGATCAGGGGCTCAGGCCTCGGCCGCTGCTTTGGTTTCCGCACCGAAGGCTCCCCCTCCAACTTGACGTTCATGTCTTCAGCCTGGAGAAGGAAACAGAAGCAAGACGGCTCAGCCTCCTACGTCCCGGGATGCTGAAGTCTTGACCACTGCTTGCTGGTCTCACCTTTGAAACTTAGTCTGCCCACCGCACCCATCAAGGCAAGCCTGAGACAGGTGGCAGGTTCCAGCAAACTATTTCTGTCAAGGGCCAAACAGTCCATTTAGGGTTTGCGGAACACATGTCGTCTCTGTTATAAATTCTTCTTCTCCCCAGTCCCCACACCCCCATTTTCAAAAATAATCCTTTAAAGGTATTAAAACCATTTTTACGTCTGAATTTGGGCCACAGCCCATAGTTCCTGCTGTAAAGTATGCTATAGGGCAGGCCCTGGAGCTGGATTGCTTGGATTGAGATCCACCTCCCTTACCTACCACTTAGAGTAAATCACTTAACTCTCTGTGTATCATCCTTTTTAACATGGGTATAAGTGCCTACTTAATGGGGTATCTATGAGGACTAAATGAATTAATATTGAAAATCACTGAGGACAGTACCTGGCACATAGTAATTACTCAATACATATTGGCTGCTATCACTACGTAAACTCTAGGCATTAATGGAACCACCCCCCGCCCGCTTATGACAAGACCTGAGCTGGGCATGGGGCCCATGTCTAACAAAATTAACAGGAGAGTCCTTCCTTGAAGAACTTTTTTTTCCCTATTGATTTTTTTGAGAGAGACAGTGGAAGGGAGGGAGGGACGAGGAAGGAGAGAAACATCGATGTGAGAGAGATACATCGATTGGTTGCTTCCCACACACACCCTGACCAGGGCCAGGGATCGAACCTGCAACCCAGGTACATGCCCTTGACCGGGAATCGAATGCGTGATGTACTTCAGATACAAACCGAAGTATTTATAGTTGCAACAATATGATGTTGGGGATTTGCCTCTAAATATCCAGTGGCAGGGAGAAGTGGAGGTACAAATGAAAAAAGATCGACTATATTCTGATGGCTAAATATTGGGGTCGATTATAGCATTCTCCATATTTCTGTGCAAGATTGAAAAAGTCTGTACTACAAAGAAAAAAATAACTAAATAACTAAATTTAAAGCTCCCCCCAAAACCCTGGTGTAGGGAAAGTACTCCTGGACAGAGTTTCAGGCGATTCAAATTCCAGGGCTAGTTCTGGCATCACTTGACGGAATGACCCTGGGTAGCCTCTTGCCTTTTCTAGATCTATTTCCTCATCACTGAAATGAGTGTGTTGAGCTGTGCAGTTGCTCAGGCTCCTTTCTGCCCATCCTCAGGACAAGCTTCCCAGGCCTCCGGCTCCACCACAAAATTTTCCACCAACCAGAGAATGAGACTCCAGAGAGGAGAGACTGCTGCTCATGTTAATCTTGGAGCTCCCCTTTCTGTTACGGAGGGCAGGCATTTAGGCCAATTTTCCAGCTGAGAATAACGAAAAAAATCTGGACTCAATATAAAAACCACATTTCTGAAGGTATCAGAGACCAAATAAGTTGGCAAAGAATTAAAAAGCCAAGATCCAGGAAAAGAAGGAAAGTCAAAGAGGTGAACCAGCATTTGGAGTTGCGTTTTCCCTAGAGTGGATGCTGTGACTGGAAGAGGCAACTGAGAGGCTGAGAAACTGAGTAGAAGTTTTGAAATAAATTCAAGGAGGCAGCAGAATGAAACTGGGAGTTTAGGGCTTGTCCAGGAAGCAGAGCCTGGTCAAATCCCTGCCTGTGGATTGGAACTCCAAAGGGCTATCTCCTCAGAATAGAGGCGAATCAGAAGTAGACGAGTCCTCACCTGGAATAAGGCCCAGCTTCAAATCATCTCATCTCTATTGCCACTTAATCTCTGGTTAAATTAAAGGAACCCAGGGTAGCTGGTGCTATTTGCTACCTGTCAGATGCAAAGATAAATTCTCTCTGGAAGAGGAGAACTTCATCCAGAGCCTTCAACTACCTCCATAAGTCTTTGTATATCATATCTGACATTCAACAAAAACAACCGAATATACAAGAAAGCGAGATGTGATTTAAACACAACAAGTAACAGATAATAGAAACAGACCCATGGGGATCCCATTAATGGAGTTGTCAGAAATAAGCTTTAAGAAAACTATACAATAAGATAGAAGGCAAAGTTGAGAATTCCAACAAAGAACTAGAAACTCTAAAAATTAGCCAAATGGAAATTTGGTAACTGAAAAACTACTAAAATATAACTCAATGAACGGGCTTAACAACACATTAAACCCAGCTAAATAGAATTGGTAAACTGAAAGACAGGTCAGACTCAAAAAAGAAAAATATAGAAAAGTACATGACAGACAAAATAGGGGACATGGTGAAAAGCTCAAACAAATGTGTAACCAGAGTTCTAGAAGTAGGAGAGAGAAAATGGGGCAGAAGAAATATTCAAGAAGCACTACAAACTCTAACCAGGAGAATCACAAAGAAAACCACATTTAGGTGTAACAGCAAAACTGCTGAAAATGAAAGACAAAAAAAAAAATCTTAAAAAACACACAAAATAAAAAGACACCTCACATTCAAAGGAGCAACAATATGGCTTATAGTGATTTTTCAACACTGTAACTACAGTGTAAGCCTGAAGACAATACAAATGATATCTTTATCTTTTTTTAAATGTGTTTTTATTTTTAGCCTAAAAGTGGTTCTCAACCTTCCTAATGCCACGACCCTTTAATACAGTTCCTCATGTTGTGGTGACCCCCAACCATAAAATTATTTTCGTTGCTACTTTATAACTGTAATTTTGCTACTGTTATGAATCGTAATGTAAATATCTGATATGCTATATGTGTTTTCCGATGGTCGCGACCCACAGGTTGAGAACCTCTGCTTTAGAGAGAGAGGACAGGAGAGGGAGAGAGAGAGTGAAACATGGACATGAGAGAGAAACATGAATTGGCTGTTTCCCACACACACCCGAAACCTGGGCATGTGCCCTGACCAGCAATCAGACTGGCAACCTTTCAGTGTATAGGACAACACTCGACCAACTGAGCCACACTGGCCAGGGCTAGAATGCTTTCTTTAAATTTGCCAAAAGAAAATAACTACCAACACAGAATTTTCTACCTAGCAAAATTATTTTTCAAAAATGAAGATGAAATAAAACATATTCAGACAATCAAAGAGTAATAAAATTCATCACTGACTGACTCACACTACAGGAAATGCTAAGGATGTTCTCCAAGCAGCACCTCAATAACCTAAGTGATATGAGAAGAAATAAAAAGCAGAAGGATACAGAAAGGCATAAAGTAAAAAGACAGAAGAGCCCTAGCCGGTTTGGCTCAGTGAATAGAACGCAGGCCTGCGGACTGAAGGTCCCCAGGTTCAATTCTGGTTAAGGGCATGTACCTTGGTTGCAGGCTCCTCCCCAGCCCAGGCCCTGGTCAGGGCTCATGCAGGAGGCAACCAATCGATGTGTTTCTCTCACATCGATGTTTCTCTCTGTCTTTCCCTCTTCCACTCTCTCTAAAAATCAATGGAAAAAGAGGATTAAAAAAAAAAGAAGAAGAGATACACATCCCCCCAAAAAAAGCTAAATATTTGACAAAGTGGACTTTAAAAGGCGAAAACATTACTGAAGATAAAAAGAAACATTTCATAGTGAAAAGTGTCTAATCCAGTTCTAAATGAATATGCAACTAACAACATCAATTAAAATGTATGAAATAGCCCATGACTCAGTGGTTGAGCATCGACCTATGAACCAGGAGGTTGAGGTTCGATTCACGTCAGGACACATGCCCAGGTTGCGGGCTCCACCCCTAGTATGGGGCTTGCAGGAGACAGCCCATCAATGATTCTCTCTCATCATTGATGTTTCTATCTCTCTCTCCCTCTCCCTTCCTCTCTGAAATAAAAATGTTTTTTAAAAAAGTATAAAACAGCCCTAACCGGTTTGGCTCAGTGGATAGAGCGTCGGCCTGCGGACTGAAGGGTCCCAGGTCGGCCTGCGGACTGAAGGGTCCCATGTACCTTGGTTGCGGGCACATCCCCAGTAGGGGGTGTGCAGGAGGCAGCTGATGGATGTTTCTCTCTCATCGATGTTTCTAACTCTCTATCGCTCTCCCTTCCTCTCTGTAAAACATCAATTAAAAAGAAAAGTATAAAACAACACCATCAGAACTAAAAGAAGAAATGGACAAAACCTCAATTTTAGTAGGAGATTTCAACAATGAAATTTTTGAAATGTTTGCACCAACAGAAGAAGCAAACATTTACATCCCAGTGCCTAGCACAAGGCCTGACCCATATTATAGGCCCTATCAAAATCTGGTGACCTGAAATGGAAGACATTCACACATACTACATTCTCCCAGACAGTCCCAATTTCAAGTATAAAACGGTCTCATTGTCCCCCATAGTGCATTTGTCCAGTCTGGTTTGGAAAACAGAAATAGCTATCACCATGGGTTGCTTGAACTGCTCCTTCAGTCACACTGTCCTTTCCCCAGAGGGTCCCAGGTCCCAGGAGCACTCGGGTACTGGAGGTTTTTGCAGGGGGAGCCTCTCCTACCTGAGCCGGGGCATCAGTCCCGGGGACACGGGTGGACCGCCTGCGGGTGACGATGACCGACGGCTTGTGTTCGGCGGGGTTGTGTTCAGGACCCTTCCCATCCTCGTCAGCACCTCCAGCCTGGGCCGCTTCCGACGGGTCCACAGTCCGCACAGGCACAGACACTGGGATAATGAGGGGCAGCATCCCGCTGTCCTCGCGCGCTCGCTTGGCGGCTAAGGAAGGCTCCGAAAACTCCACCCCGCACTTGGTAGTTGAAGCCAACACACTTTTCCGCTTCTCCTCAGAGCCGTTGGCATCCTGGAGAAGGGAAGGGAGGGAGAACGGAGGTGAGGTTCAGAAGGTAAGTCCGATGTGCTGATCTAGGATCCCTCGTCCCATTCGATTCAGGGATTCGAACACCTATGATGGTTCCCAGTGGTCTTTGATCACCTGGCCTTTTACCCTGACCACCTTTTCTCCCACCACATTCCCAAATATCCTCTATCACCTCCTTTCTGCCAGGTTCCCCCATCCTAGCCTGTGGTAGGTCCCCGGATGGCCATCTCAGGCCACAGGTGCCTGACAGATGTACTTTGCTTGGCCTGCACAGTGAGTGAGTGGCATATAAAAAATTATCTAAATATTTATTTATTTATTTATTTATTTATTTATTTATTTAAAAATATATTTTATTGATTTTTTACAGAGAGGAAGGGAGAGAGATGGAGAGTTAGAAACATCGATCAGCTGCCTCCTGCACATCCCCCACCGGGGATGTGCCCGCAACCCAGGTACATGCCCTTGACCGGAATCGAACCCGGGACCTTTCAGTCCGCAGGCCGACGCTCTATCCACTGAGCCAAACCGGTTTCGGCAAAAAATTATCTAAATATTTAAAACATATCTCTGTAAAAGCAAGCAAGCAGAGAACTTGTGGCAGGTAAGGGCGGTCTTTGTATATCTATTTTCCCAGTGGCAGCTGGCTGGAGTGAAGTCAGATTCTACAGCCTTCTACAGATCAGCCTGGCCCTGCAGGCATCGGGGGTTGAGACCTCAAGTAGAGGAAGGGGCCAACACTGGCTTTGGAGTCAGATATTAGGCCTCTATGCTAGCTTTATGACCTTGGGAAATCCCACTTGGGATTCTTTAGCAATAAAATAGGATAAATGACAGCATCCCTATCAAATTATTTGTGACCAAGTGTAAGAAACTCCAAGTACAATATGGATGCTCACACTCTGTTCATTCTTCTCCCCCACTGTCACTGCCTTTTCTGTTAAATTGACTTTATTGCAGTATAATTGACACAATAAAAGGCACCTATTTTTAATTACAGTTCGATGCATTTTGACAAGTAAAATCACCTGTATAATGACTACTACGTTCTTGTCTTTTAGCTGCTAACGTTTAGCACACTGGGTCTGGAAATGCAGGTACATGCACTTCCTGCCTGCAACCCTGCACCTGTATAAACCTCATCTCCCTTCAGGTTACGGAGGCACCGAGGTAGAGATTCTTTGCATGCAGGGAGTTCAGAATTCCCTGAAATGTACAGGTTCCTTCATTTCCTTTAATGAAGTGAGACAAGTGCCCTCGAGGGCCTGGAGTCCTTGCTCTCCCCACACACAGCTCACCCCACACCCTCTGCCAGGTTCGGCTCCCACCCCATGCCACTCTTACCTTTGTGTTCTGCAGTGAGGCCAGCTCCACTGCCTTCTGGGCCAGGGTCAGCAAATTGGCCTCTTGGGACGCCCGGCGCCTCCTTCTCGTGCTCTGGATCACCCCACCCCGTAGCACCTGCCCGCAGTCCCCTGCGCCCACTGCCCGCATGCCCTCCTCGCTGCCCATGATGGGAGCCTCTCGCTCCCGACCATTGGGTGCCAGTCTCTCCCCGTCAGACAGCAACTGCGACTCCCTCAGCTCCAGCGGGAATCCCAGAGCTTCCGGATGAGGCTGTCCCAGGGGGCCGGGTGGCGGCTGCTGCGGGGGCCAGTGATGTAGAAACAGGTTGGTGGCAGGCTCCTGCCCAGGCTGGGTACCAGCCCCATCCAGGGCGGTGGAAGGCAGGACGCCCTCCTTGGAGAGGCGTCGGGAGCGGCGGGGGAAGGCGATCTGGGCCTGAGGTAGCACGGACTGCGGGGCTGACTCCTGCAGGAGGGCCTTGCGCAGTTCGGGGTTCATATCAGGGTTGTGGGGGAAGGGGTAGGGCACCATGCCGTGGTGAGTCAGGTGGGACTGCCCCAGTGGCCCGGCCGGCTGCAGGCCAAAGTCCTGGGGCTGCTGAGAGGGCGGCTGCTGCATGGGATAGAAGTTCTCAAAGAGCTGCATCTGGGGCAGGGCCGCCTGCTGCTGCTGCTGCTGCTGCTGCTTCTGGAGCGGGTAGGCGGCGACCGGGTTGGGGGGCGGGGGGCCCTGCCGGAAGACCTGCCGGTTCACCTGGTGGCCGAACGCCAGCTGGAAAGGTTGCAGGGGCAGCGTTTGGTTTGGGGGCTTTTTGGCCACATGGAACGAGTTCAAGGGCGCTTGGGGCCGCCCCACCTCCTGCTGTACCTTCTGTGGCATCATGGGTCGCACGCTGTTTCCGTAGCGGTCCAGCTGCGGGCCCCCTCCCTTCTCCCGCTTCAGTGCCTCGGGGTGGTTATAGTAGGCGGCGACCATGCCGGGATGGGGGCTCCCTTTGGGTCCACTGTAGACGGGCAGGCTGTGGCAGTTCCACGTGGAGTGGGGCGGAGGCTGGCCCGGCTGCTGCTGCCAGCCACTGTCGCTGACACCCCCGCCCCCGCCCCGCTCCGGGCCCCTCCCTGGAGCCATCACAGAGTTGGGCCACTTGACGGAGCCCGAGCCCATCTGCTGGGACAGCATGGCGGCGGAGGTCCGCTCAGGCCCATACACCACGGAGTTCAGCAGGGCCAGGCTGTTGGAGAGCTCCACCGGCTGGGAGGCAGGGGCAGCCCCTGTGGGACCCTCGTGCCCGAAGTAAGGCTCCTCCTTCACTCGGGTGGACTGTGGAGGGGCCGGGGGCTGTGGTGGGGCCTGCAGGGGTGGGGGCTGCTCCTTGGCAGCTGCTTCCTGGTCCCCAAAGAGGCAACGCTTCCGCTTGTTCTGACCCCTGGGCTGGGCCTGGAGGTTCATGGTGTGGCCAACTGGGCCGGCCCGGGGGGATGAGACCTAACTTTACCAGTTGCCCATCCCCTAGGGGAAGGTCCTGCTGGGAGCCCCCTGGTCCGGGAGCCGTGGGAGCTGAACAGGGGCAGGAAGAAGTGCTGGGTGATGTGGTCAGGCACCGGGAGAAAGGACTGATGGCGGTTCCTCTCTCTTCACGGAGACACTCGTGAGCTTGTCTACGCTTCCCAGTTCATGATGCTCCGCGGGGTCCTGGAGCCTGCAGACAGAAGCAGAGCAACAGTGTCAGCCACAGCCTCCCACAATGCCCCAGACGTCAGCACAAGGACCACGGAGGGGCCTCTAAGGCCCTGCTGCATGTGGTGTAATGTGTGAACTGCACAAAGGCATCTGCCACGGGGGGATGGGGGCTGTGATCCAGCCGAGCTCCTGCGGTCAAGCTGGGAAAAGGGGCGACGAAGGCCCTGTTCCGGTTCCTTCCCCTCTTCAGCCAGGCCTCAGTCCACTGGGCAGCCCGGCCTGGTCCTCTCCCACCTGTCCAGGCAGTGACCTCCCCACCAGAGCCAGAAGGAGCATTTGTTCAGCCAATGCCTCCTCTGACGCTCCAAGCACATCTCAGACACAGAAAGTGGAGAGAACAGGGGTCATTCCCAACTGTGCCGTCCCAGAGTCAGGCGCCCACTGGGTCCTTGCAGAGTCCAAGCCTCAAGACTAGGCTCAGGTGAGGCCCCACAAGGGTGTGTGCTGTCCTAGCCCCACCCCTGGGAGGAGCTGCTGGGTGGGAGGGTGGCTGCCAGAGTCTTCCCCAAACTAGCACAGGAACCTGTTCTGCAGCCCTGGCAGGCTGGAGGCGGGATGCCACCTAGCAGCTGGTCAGCAGTGCTCACCCACCCTCCTCCACTGCCAAAGAGCAAAGGTATGATGCTGAGGGAGCAGACTGCTAGACCTCGAGTCCGGAAGGCCTCTCTATGACACGGTGTGACTCAAGTGCTTCTGTTTGTCTTCTAATTTGATTTTAAAAAAGAGAGAAAAAAGAACCAGGTTGCTCTATTTATCCTGCTACAGAACATACAATCAAGACCAGCATAACTTACATGTATAACTTGCATGTATTTTCAAAGACTTTCTTCAGAAATGGTTATATTTTCCTCCCTGAGGGAAGTTGGTAAGGGTGGGAGCTGCATGACTCACTTCTTCCCCAGGTTAATTAATGTTCTGGTCCTGAGCCAGTAGGGCTGGGAGGGGAGGAGAGGGGGGCTAGGGAAGCCCTAGGAATGCATCTGCAAGCCCAGGCTGACCTCAGCCCTCGCCCCTAGACGCTGCAGGTCTCTGTTAGCAGCCCAGGAGTTCCCAGGAGACCAGCAGAGAGCAGAGGAGGGCTGGGGCTGGGCGGAACCCGGCAGGCGCTGGTATGAAGCCCCGGCTACACCCCAAGATGCCCCGGCCCCAGGGAGGCCGGGTGCTATCACTCCAGTGCAGGCTTCCGCAGCTCCCAGCCCTTCCCTCCCAGCGCTGGTGACTCACTCCGGCCTCTGCATGCCTTTCACTTTCACCGGCACCCAGAAGGGGAGGAACTTCCTCCTCCATTTCCTTCCTCAGCTCTCAGCCCTGAAGTGAGGGAGACTCTCCCCGCTTGCACCCCCTTTTCTTCACATGTGGAAACTGGAGGAGGGAGAGCGGCTAGGAGGGCACCCGAGGCACCTTGGCCCAGCAGAGTGCTGGGGGCCACCAGAAGCACCTTTGGAACAAACCCCTTTCTCTTGCTTTAAACTGTCATTCCCTGACAATCACCCCAATTCGGAGCAGAAACCAAAGGCTCACCCCAGACTGAAAATAACCCCGGGTGCCATTTCCAAGCTGCAGGATGGGGCTGTCCTGGCTACAGGAGCCCGGCTCGGCCTCTCCAACTGGCAGGAACGAACTAGAAGTACGAGTCTGCAGAAGCAAGACAGAGGCAGGAAGAACGTGCTCAAGCCGAGGGGAGGGGGGGAGGGGAGGTGCCCAGGGAAGGCTGGAAGGTCCACGTGTCTCCCAGGAGCTGGGAGCCTCTCAGGCGCGTACACGCTTATCTCAACTGGGGCCTCTCCTCCACCAACAGTACACAGACATCACCCCGCCCCCCACCACCACAGCCCTGTCACCTAGTGAGACGCGCCAGTCTGGGGTCAGGGAGAGCCCACGTGGCAGATGGGACGTGGTGCACGTGTGCGTGTGTGCCGTTGGGAGGGCACCCAGACACCAGGCGCAGGATGGCAGGCTCTGCAGCCGGGCGGGGAGAGGTGGGAGTGGAGTCTGTGAATGGGGCTCCAGGCAGAGCTGCTCCTGCCCCACCTCCCCAGGCTGGACCACCTGCAGCTATTTGGTCAGGCCCAGAGGGGTTAAGCTCAGCCGGTTTGCCTCCCATCACTGACCCTGCACATCAGGAGGGCCAGCAGCTCAGAAGAAATCCAGGGGCCGATTCTGGGGAGGCTGAGTTCCCCCAGAAGCTTTGGCAGAGGCCTCCCTGTCTCCCCCACTGGCTGCTGGGCTAAGAGTGCTGATCACGGACACCCAGACCTAGGATCCCCTGAAAAGAAAGGTCATTATTTGGGGAATGGAGAGGAGTGTGGAAGATGCCTGGGAATCCTGGAGGCAGGAGGGGAGGAAGGCAGCAGGGCACTAAATAGCAGCAGTAGTAGTTGTTAATAATAATAATAACGATAATAATAATAATAATAATAATAATGTATTTGTACCGGGCAGGTCCTAAGTGCTTTCTTTATATGTGTTTAATTCCCACAACAGCTTTATAAAGCAGCATGAAGCCAAAGCATTATCTTCAACATTCATTTCACAGGTGAGCTAGATGAGGCGCAGAGGGACTAAGGCACTTGCCAATGATCACACATTAATTATGTTGCAGAGCCAGGACTTGAACCCTGGTGTGTCTGACTCTTAGACCAAGCTCTTGTTCCTTATCCCCAAGACATGCCACTAAGACACCAGGCTCCTCTCTGCACACCTTCCTTTCACAGCTCCCTCCCCAACATCTCAGAGCAAGGATTTCTGGACACAGATATTCCTTCTCCCTGTCCCTGGGAAGCCCCTGCCCCTGCCTGAACCTTTGGCAGGTAAACCTCTTCTATTCTCCCCCAGGCCAGCTGAGACCCGCAGTCCTACATAAAGGGAGGGAAGAGGCGGGGGCTCACCACAGAGGGGCCAGCATGGGTGTGAGGTCCACCTGCAGGCAGGTCTGTGGCTGCGAGGGCCACTTCAGGTCTGCCCTCCGACCCTCTGGGCCTGGACTCCCAGCCCCTGCAAGCCCACCCCGCCTCAGTTCTGGCTGCTGCTGGTGGGGCTTCCATCTCCTACCCCACTGGTACTTCACAGCCTGCACCTCTGGCCAGGACTGAGCCACTTCCTCCATTTCTTCTGCCCTAGCCCCACTCCTCCTCTCCCCAGGGGAAGTCAGCCTGGCCTTCCTCACAGTGAGGAAAAGGAAGGAAGCCATCTCTTCTGAAGGTTGCCGACCTGTGGGCCAACTCCCCAAAGTTGCAGGAAAGACGGTGTAATGAGGAACTCCTGCAGGCAGCTCACCCCCAGGACCAGCTGCAGGGCCTCTGACATCAGAGGCAGGAACACAGCAAAAGGAAACCCAGTCACCATGGGGCCCCAGGCACGGCAACCCACTCTCTCAATTTGACTGTCTGTCATGGCTCCATTCACTCTTCCCTTCCTGCAGGCGCCTCACTACTGCAACCAGTCCCTGGTCAGACCCACAGGTACCCCTGGGCAGAAGACGAGGTAGAGTCTGGTAATCAGAGGCTGGGGACCTGAGAGGCTTTTAGGAGGATCAATGGTGAGGAGTTTCTCTCTGCAGAAGAAAGTAATGTGCGCCGAGAAAAGAAAACAACGCTGAACCTGCATATGTGTTTTGCAGACACATGAGGGAAGGTGCTGGAAAGGCCTTGGGAGTCCTGTGCTGATGGTGACACCATGCCCGCCCAGGATGGCAACATGAACACATACCGTTCCCCTTGTGCCATCAGCAACCCTGCCGCATGCCCAGCAGTAGCTGGGAGAGTCCAGTGAGCCCTCTCCACAGGGTGATGGGACCAAGGACACGTACATGCTTGGGGCATTCAGTGTGTCCATCTGAGAGAAAAGACCGTTGTGGGTCAAGGTCACACAGGCCAGGAAGGAGGTGCCCAGCTTGGTGCCAGTGGCCAATGGCTCAGCTCTGATGTGGGGACACCCCTGACCCTTGGAGCTAATGTTCCAAGCTCCTGCTCTTACAACCGGGGCCACCCCTACCCCGCAACATACACTAGGAAGAGGGAGAGTCAGAGCTCATGCATCTCTAACCCAAGTAGGGCATCCAACAAGGCCCAAAACCTCTAAGCCAGCCAGTTCCCTGAGCACCAAAGAGGTTATCATAGGACAAAGCCCAAACTTCCTGTCCTGCCCATAAGTCCCTGCAGACGGGCTCCTGCCACCTCTCTCACCCGCCACGTTTGAGCCACCATTCAGTGCTGCTCCTGTCTCATTGTGCTGTTCCTGCTTTGTCTCCAGGTGTTTGACCAGGCAGTGCCTCTGCCTAGGACACCTTCCACCTTTGTCATCTGGCCAAGTCCTCCTCATCCTTCAGGCCTTAGCCTGCTTCCCATAGAAAATCTCCCCTCACCCCAAGGGTAAGCCAGGAATTGCACCATGAGCCCCTAACGCCTCCTCAATGCCTACCACACTCAGCACAGTACATTCCAGGTAGGTATTTCCTTGTCCCCAGTAACTTGCCAGCTGCAGAACACTTCTTGGAACTTGGCTTGTATCTGCCTCTTGGGATGCTCATTCAAGACTGCACCCAAGGTGAGTCAGAGCCATGCCTGGGCAGAGGTACTACTCACAGCCAGCGTGTCCACCCTGATTTCTAGTCTCCCCGATCAGAGTTCCCGTGATGCTGAGATAAAGTGGAAAGGCCCCACCTCCTAACCACCACCCCTTTCCATCCCACCCCATCAATGGCCCCAGGCCCTCATCAACTAAGCCAGTGGTCGGCAAACTGCGGCTCGCGAGCCACATGAGGCTCTTTG
>NW_005871255.1:1954375-1994315 GCF_000147115.1 Myotis lucifugus
TCTGTGGTGGTGGGGGGACGGGGGTGATGTCTGTGTACTGTAGGTGGAGGAGAGGCCCCCAAGTTGAGATAAGCGTGTACGCGCCTGAGAGGCTCCCAGCTCCTGGGAGACACGTGGACCTTCCAGCCTTCCCTGAGGCACCTCCCCTCCCCCTGCCCTCCCCTCAGCTTGAGCACGTTCTTCCTACCTCTGTCTTGCTTCTGCAGACTCGTACTCTCAAGGGGCCACAGATCCGCAATGTGGCTCGCCGGCTGCAGTTTGCCGACCACTGAACTAAGCTAAACACAAATCCTTCTCCAATTGCTGGTCCACAAGCTACCTGCCCCTTGACTGTCACTTGCTGCCCCCCATCACAGGCAGGCCAACTAGAAAAGCGCCAGCCCTGTCACTGCCCCTGCCTCATTTTTCTTCCCCTGTGGCTTCCTCCTCTGCTTAGACCACAGCCAGGGACATGAGCCTGCGGGTCTGTCTCCTTGTGCGTCCTGATATGGCTGGGCTGGGCCTCAGGACACCAAGGTGTCTGGCTAGGAAGCCAGGGGGGCAGTGATGAGGAGTCCTTCCTAGGGGAGCCCAGCACAGCCCAGCTGGCCCTGCAGCCCAGGCTCACATCTTGAAAAGCTCTCTCAGATACTCTGAGGCCTTTGGCTACAGCCAAACTGGGCATGTGGCCTGGAACTGCCATCTTGGTTGCTGCCCAGGCCCTAGATTAGGGGTGGAGAACCTTTTTTTCTGCCAAAGGCCTTTTGGATATTTATAACATCATTCGAGGGCCATACACAATTATCAACTTAAAAATCAGCCTGCTATATTTGGTCAAACATTTAATTAACTCACCCTAATGCCTTGGCAGGGCCAGACCAAATGATTTCGCAGGCCGAGCGTTCCCCACCCCTGTCCTAGATAGACCTTCCTCTGGACACAGTGCCCTCATTTGCAGTGCTCTATGTCCCCCTGTAACTGGAGTTCACAGCGAGGCTGAAGGGCCCCATTTCTCCCAGCCACTGGACACACAAGTCCTGTTCTCACGGGGTTTGCAAACCAATAAGGAAGGAGACACCAGCTACAGAGGAGGACCTGCCTCCTAGACGTGTCACTTCCCCTGGGGGCATGAACGAGCAGGCCTTACAAGCTGCCCACTTCTCGTTTAGAAAGAGTCTTAGGTTATCGTTCTCCAGACTGAACTTCAGCTCTGGAAGGCAGAGGCCAGGTAGATGGGCCAGGGATCCACGAGTCCCAGGGGTCTCAGCCATCAAGCTGATCAGGCTCAAAAGGCTCAGGCAGGGTTCGAGCCGGCTGCTGTTTGAGCTTTGATTATAAAAATGCCACACTAGCCTGGCCGGCGTGGCTCAGTGGTTGAGCGTCAACCTATGAATCAGATCACAGTTTGATTCCGACAGGGCATATTCCTGTGTTGCAGGCTTGATCCCCGGTGTGGGGCCTGCAGGAGGCAGCCAATCAATGATTCTCTCTCATTATTGATGTTTTTTTCTCTCTCTCTCCCTCTCCCTTACCTCTCTGAAATCAATATATATATATATATATTTTTTTTTAAATGCCAGCACTGAGGTGCTTTTAAAGGGATCCTGTGAGAGGGGAACCTTTGCCTGATGAGGCATTCTCCGGGTGGCTACCTCTATTATCCCCCTCCCCCAATGCCCGCAAACATCCCCAGGATGCTCATGAAAAGCCAAGATAACCAGGCCCATTTCTTCAAGGGGAAGCCGAGGCAGAGAAAACACACAGTCCCAGGCAGAGCCAGGGAGGGATGGAGCCTCGAGGCTCACAGGCAGCCCAGGAAAACCCCTCCCAACAGAGCTCTGGAACCCAGGGGTGGTGGGGTAGAAGCTGGTGGGGTCAGGCTCTCTCCAGAAGACACGCAGCAACTGTCCCTACTGCCAGGACCTCAGTGACTGAACCTTCAGAGGGGGGCGCACGGGGACGGGTGGAGCCCTTGGTCTCCTCACAACCCTCTCTGTGCTCTACAGGGCTCACCCCACCGGAGGCTGCTCCAGTTTTTCCCTCCCTTTTCGGAAAGGCCTGGCTCCCCAGCAGGTCTCTGCCCTGGGCCAAGACACAGAGGGGATCACCACAGGGGCCTCCCTTAACATGGCCTCGCCCTGCCTATGGTCCCCCACACCCAACACACAGACAGCCTCTGCAGCACCAGAGGTTTTCTCACGGCCCCTCCATCCACTCCACAAGCATTTGTTGTGCACTAGGCTCTGGGGAGACACGGGAGACAAGGCACAGTCCCCACCTGCACAGAGCTCCCAGTCCAGTGGAGGAGAGACACAGAGCACCGATTATAATGCAAGGTGTCCCGTGCAGGGGCTAGAGATACATACACAACAGATCACCCCAACAAGAGTTTCCTGATTTGGGGCCTTTTCTGGAGCTGTTTCCTCTGCCTGGAACCTCTACCTCCACTCTGACAATCTGCCTTCCTTCAAGGCCTACCTCCTCCAGGCAGTCCTCCAGCACATGCTTTCCTTAGTCTTTTCGGATGGTCATGCCCTTGCCCAGTGTTAACCACTATGTCATAATGCTTCTACAATTCCCTTCTGTTTCTTTACTTTTTAAATATATGTTTTAAAATTGATTTCAGAGAGAGGAAGGGAGAGGGCGAGATAGAAACCTCAATGATGAGAGAGAATCACTGATTGGCTGCCTCGTGCACGCCCACACCGGGGATGGAGCCCATAACCCGGTCATGTGCCCTGACTGGGAATCCAACAGTGACCTCCTGGTTCATAGGTCCACACTCAACCACTGAGCCACGCCAGCCAGGCAATTCCCTTCTGTTTCTGCACCAAGGCTGGGAGAGGCAGGGCACGGAGGCAGTGTGGCTCAGTGGGGAGGGCAGCGGACTGTTTGTCAGGTAACCAGGTGTCTGTCCAGGAGCCACTATTCATTGGTTCTTGCCTGTGAGGAACTTAGGAGCCCAGGGCAGGGAAATGGGGACAAGGCCTGTGTCCAGGAATCAAAGGAACCCCGTTGTTATGAGCCACTGCCATATGAAATAGCACCTGCACTGCCCGCATGTTCAATGCTTACTGTGCAACCATTTATTCCCATCTGAGAAATGAGGAAAGGTTGGCTCTGAAAACTAACTTATTCCAGGTCACATTCTGAGCTCAGGAGTGAGAAGCCAGGATTTGAATCCAAGCCTGCTGACTCCAAACCAGGTCTGGAGCTAATGTTCCACTGCTGCCCGTCTGTGTTGAGCAGTGGTTCCCAAACCTGAGAGATGGGTTCATGGGTCTGCTGAGGGGTGGAGGGTGGCTCAGGTGGGAAATCTGCAATGCTTCATTAGCAGCCCAGGGGGTGCCCAAGTGTTGGAGCAGGGGAGAGCCCAGAGGACCAGCAGCTGCCATTAAGCCGTTTCCAAGGACCCACTGCTCCTCACTCCCCAGAGGAGCCGCCTGCCAGAGCGCTGTGCCTGCCCAGGAAACACGATGGGTCCCACGGAGCCGTGGGTGCTCTTTGCTCTCAGCGAGCCCGAGGGCTGACCGTGGCTCTTTCAGTGCCTGAGGCACAACCAAGTGCCCAAGACTACTGAGCACTTACTGTTTGCCAGGCACTGTGCTAAGCGCATCTCATTTAACCCCCACTCTTCTCTGTCTCATTTTACAGGTCAGGAATGGTACACTCAAAAATATCTATTTAACACAAAGAAGACAGCAACAGGAAAACAAAAAGACATAGACAGATAGAAATCAAATAGCAGAATGGCAGACAAAAATCCTACCTTGTCAATAATTACTTTAAATGTAAATATATTAAACATTCCAATTAAAAGGCAGAAGTTGAGATGATGGGTTAAAAAAAAACCATGATCCAACTATATGCTGTTTATAAAAGACACACACTTCACCTGGCTGGTGTGGTTCAGTAGTTGAGCTTCGACCTATGAACCAGGAAGTCGTGGTTCGATTCCCTATCAGGGCACATGCCCCGGTTGCGAGCTCAATTCCTAGGAAGGGGTGTGCAGGAGGAGGCCGTTCAAATACTCTTTCATCATTGATGTTCCTTCTATCTCTCTCTCCCTCTCCCTTCCTCACTGTAACCAACAAAAATGTATTTTTGAAAAAGAGACATAGACTTTAAATTTAAAGACACAAATAGGTTGAAAGTAAAAGGATGGAAAAATATACACCATGCCAACAGCAATTAAAAGAGCTGAAATGACTATGTAAATATTAGACAAATTAGACTTTAAGACAAAATTCTTAGTAGAGGCAAAGAAGGAAATTTTATAATGATAAACGTGTCTATCCATCAAGAGGATATTACAATTATAAAGGTATACGCACCCAACAGCAGAATCCCCAAAATACACGAAGTAAAAAAAACTGTCAGAATTAAAAGGAAAATTCGACAATTCAACAATAATTAGTTGGAGACTCCAGTATTATACTTTCAATAATGGGCAAAACAACTAAACAGATTAACAAGGAAATAGAAGACTTGAATACTATAAAGCACTAGCCCTAAGAGATAGCTATAGAACATTCTACCCAACAACAGCAGAATACTAATTCTTCTCAAGAGCACATAGAATGTTCTCTAGGATATAACGTAAGTTATGCCATAAAACAAATCTCAATAAATTTAAAAGGGTTGAAATCATATTAAATATGTTCTCCAATCAAAATAAGGTAAAATTAGAAATTAATAGGGGGAAATTTGGGGAATTCGCAGGAAATGAAGGCTAAAAGGAACCTGTCAAGTTCTCACAGCTCAGAAAGGCCACTCCCTCCTTACTCAGACCATGTACTCCACACCTGCACAGCCCCAGGAGGCCTCAGATCTCCAACTTTTGCAAACGCCTCTCCCATCCCCACACTGAGCACACACTGAGCCTGACTCCAAGTTTGAGCCCAGAATTAAAAAAGTTGGGGAGGCAAAGGTCTTTGGGGCTGTAACAGCTTGCTAGGCAGCCCTGCTTCTCCTTGGGAAAATGGTCACATGCAAATATTTCACTCCCCCAACCAGTCTACAGAATATCCAAAAGGCAAATCCTTCCTAAAAGAAGGAAGCTAACATGTGTAGAGCACTTCCCCTGTGCCAGGCACATGACACACCCTAACCCATGCTTACAAACTTCCCATCAAGGTGTCTTATTGTCTTCATTTTAAAGAGAGAAACTGAGACTCTGCTATTAAAGTGGAAGAAGCAAAAATCCCTCCATTATCCTTCTAGAAAAATCCCGAATCTATACATGTGGGCCTCAAAAGGAACGCTACACGTGAGAACCCCACAAAAACCGGCTGTGGACTCTCCCCTTCCTCATGCTCCCTCCTGCTGCTGCTTTTCTTGGGGGCATTTCCAAGCAGAGCACAGTATGTAACACTCCCTCACTAGAAACAATCCCAGTCCACCAGAAACAGGTTCCCCTCAAGATCAGGGAAATCCATAAAAACCCCTGGGAACTGGGAGAGCCCACAGGGTTTTGAGGTGAGGGGACTGCAGAGGTGAGCGGGAGCTGCCAGGTCAGTAGGATCTCACTCTGGAATAAGAGCCTGCACACGGGGAAAGGTGGCTTGCACCCCTCTTCAGAGCCAACCAGCAAAGCAGGGCCCAAGTGGGGAAGCTGAAAAGATTCCAAATATTAAGGGATGTCAGTGTTCACTTAGTCCAATTCCTTCGTCCACAAAGCAGCCCAGAGAAGGAAATAGATTTGCCTGGAGATAGATACACAGCCAGGAGCAAGCAGGGCACAGAATCAAGGACTCCAATAACAATGCTTCATGTCTCCATTTAGGCAGACCCCATCTTTGGCAAGACACTGGGCAGGGCTTGAAGCCAAAATGAAATCCCACCACCACCAAAATAAGGCTTTCTTCTTCACCACCTTCACCACCTCTAACATTTCTTGAGGGTGCTCCTATGTGCCAAGCACTCTACACACATGATCCTGTTTAATCCTCAGTGCAAGGTAGGTATTATTACCTCTCCTTTCTCAAGGAGGAACCTGAATATCCAAGGGGTCAAACCAGTTGCTTGAAATCACAGGAATATAGAGGCAAGGCCAGCGCTGGAACCCAGAATTCTATCAGGAAACTTCCTCCCCAGGGCTTCAGGCTCAGCCACACTGTCTGGGATGGATGCTGCTACATCTTCTCCCTGGAGAGCCTGAAAAACTCCATGATTTTCTGCAAGTGTGACTGGTCAGGTAAGGTGGGTAAGAGAGGTGGAGGAAAGTGGCTTTGAAGATGAAGAGGCTACTGGTGATTACCACCACTGCGTCAACATGTGGAAGGCTCAACATCTGCTCAGGAGGAAGCCACACCCCTCCAACACTCTGCAGCCCCATACCCATGGTTGGCTAACAGCTTTAAAAAATAAAGCTGACTCTCTCTTGCCTGTCAGATGCTCCAATTCCCATGGGGCCCAGACTCCTGTCCCCCGCCCCCAGCACGCTGAAGTCCGGAGCAACTCGGTTCCAGGCTTGGGTTCCTACTAGTGCCAATGGTCCCCACCACTGAATATCAGCCCCAGCCATAGCAACCTTCTTCTCTGCATAGGGCTTTCAGATGGGTATCTTCTCAAGAACTTACATTCCTAAATAAACGCCGATCATTTCACATCCTGAGTAAGGGAGACAGATACTAACTGCCTACTCCCTAGATCTCTGGACCAGATTTCTATTTCATAACTGATGAAACTGAAGCCCTGAGAGGTAGCGACTTGTCCAAGGACACATGGCTGATGACTTGGAGAGCTGTGGTCAGGGCCTCCTGGGTGGATATTCACACCCAGCACTCCTTCAGACCTGGTCCTTCTCAGTAGAGAGGCGGAGGAGGGGGGTCTAGGTGTGGTGGTTTCATCAGCCCAGGCTCTCCTGCCTGGCCAGTTCCAGAGGGACCAAGACCTACCGGATGGCCGGGGGCTGGGGGAATCCTGCTGGTTTGGAGCAGAAAAGATGAGAACAATATGGCTTCCCTTTACCTGCTAGTGACAGAGAAGCACAAAAACGCCCAGTCGGCGTGGCTCAGTGGTTGAGCATCAACCTGTGAACCAGGAGGTTGAGTTTTGATTCCCAGTCAGGGCACATGCCCAGGCTGCGGGCTTGATCCCCAGTGTGGGGCGTGCAGGAGGCAGCCGATCAATGATTCTCTCTCATCACTGATGTTTCTATCTCTCTCCCCCCCTTTCCCTTCCTCTCTGAAATCAATAAAAATATATTAAAGAAAAAAAAAAAGCAGCACAAAAACCAGCAAGGGTGAAGGTGGGTCCCTGCCTGGGGCCTCCTAGATGGGCTGCAGAGTAGGCACAGCGAGCCACCTGCCTCGCTTGCCCAGCCATCTAGTTAGTGTCAAGCCCTTTCTCAGGCCCTGGTCAAGATCCAGGACCTCTGCCAAATGCTCAAACATTCCTTTCGTTTTTTCAGTCTCTGAGCAGCTGCTGCAGGGCCTTTTCTCCCTGTTGATTTATTCTTTATTGTTCCTGAAATACACCCAGAGGCCTTTGGCACTGGGCACCAGCAGAACATCCAGCCCAAGCCCCAAGTACACACTAACCAGACTCTCTGGGACCTGGGCCAAGCCAGCTGGAATAATGGGCCCCGGGGTCAGACCCAGCAGCCACCAAGAAGACCCAAGAACCCACCTGCCCCCAGCCTATGGTCCCAGAGATAATCTCAGGGCGACAGAGGCTGGGATGTTTGGGAGGAGGAGCCGCTTGGAAGGTGTCCGGGAGGCCAAACTAAGCCTTTCCACTCCTCACATGCATGAGCAACTCCCCCAGCACCCCCACCCCCACCCACATAGCTGACCCCCACAGCCTGTTGCCCTCCACAGCAGGCCTCGTGGCTCAGCTGGGCTTCTGGCTGTGAAGTGTTTGCAGATTAAGGCTCCAGAGGGTCTTCCCACCCTTCCCAGCCAAATATCTCCACTATCAGCCAGTCTAATGGTACCTGAATTCCTACCATCAGCCCTTCATTCCAAGGGTCAAAGCACTGCTCCCTGTGCACACGAAAATAGCCTGGAGAAGTATGGGAGCTGCGTTAGAAAGAGACAGGCTTCAGGGTCCAACAGACTACGCCCTGGCTTCTCTAACCATCAGCCTCTCTGTTAGTTTCCCTATTGGGAAATGGGCATAATAATGTTTTCATTGCACAGTTATTGTGGGATTAAATGAGGTTAGTATATACATGAAGTACCTGGCACAGGTAAGGATCCAATAAATGTGATTTCCTCTCCCCCTTGCTGGGCAGGAGTGGCATCACTATCAGTCTTCACCACCTGGGGGGTGAGGGAGCTAGATGGTCTGATTCTTCCAGTTCTACAGTTGGCTGAGAGCAGGACTGGCCAGGAGCAGGACCAGGAGTCTAAGAGCCCAGGAGGGCACACCCGGCACACGCCTCCCCTGGCCTCAGCTGTGCCAGCAGGGCCTGCAGGGACATGGTAGGGCAAGAAGAGTCCCCTGATACTACCTGGCAGAGCTTCTAGGCCTGTAATGGGGTCCCCACCCTCCTGGGCTCACTCTAAGAAGAACAATAAAAGGGAAAGTGCTAGCACCTGCGGGAGGCTGGGGGGGGGGGGGCACAGGAAGTCTGAGCAGGGGCCAGAGGAACCCGGGCCTGCAGGGAGCAAGCAAGGCTGTCCTGAAGCCACCACAGTGAATGTCCCACAAGTGGAAGTGCCCGCCTGGTTATTTTTGGCAACTCTTCTGCCCAAAGCCAGCAAAGAAAGGCAGCTGCTAGCAACATGGAAGGGCTGTTTACACTCAAGTGTGCAAGCGCCGCTGCGGGGACAAAAAAGAGCACCAGCAGCCACGGAGCAGAGGGGCCTCTGCCCCCTTTCTTCCTCGGCCGACGGTCCCTGTGAGTGCAATCTGTGCGCTGCATAGCTGACATAGCGTGGGTACTTCTGCTTTCACTCAGATCCAGTCTCCCAACCGCAAAACTCACTCACATACACACAAACAGACAAATAAATAACTATGGAGCCAGCTGAGGGCCGAGCCACACCCAGGAGCCGAGACAGTATTCCTCTGGGCTCTTCCTGCACTGACGAGGCCGTCCCAACTTCCAAACTGGGAGCGGCAGGCACCAGGGACAGGCCACAGAACAGCTCCTCTTTCTGCACTCCTCAGGTGAAAGTGGAGGCAGTCTATGGGAACCTCGAGGAGCTCACTGCCTCCCAGCTTCCCCATTGGAAAATGAAGGAGCTGGACTAGATGTTCCAACACGTTTTCCAGCTCTGGGATGACTCCGGGGAGCTGGGAAGCCCAAGGCTATGACCAGGGCCAGCTGGGGGTTCGGACAGAGCAAGATCAGATGGGGAAGGGGATCTGAGCTGCAGCCAGGTACACGTTCCAAGAGGGAGGAGAAGGGAGAAGAGAAGGGAGGGGGAGAACGACCAACCAACCTACAAGCATTCTCACTGAGCTCCTTTCTGAGCTCTGGGGCCTGCCCCTCCAGGGAACTGGCAAATTTTGGCAAAGGCAGTCTGGATTGGAGCTCCTGTCTAACCAACTGCTGGAAAAAGCTGGGAATCGAAATCCCTCATCATTTTCCTTCCTCTCTGGACCCCATTTCCCCAGAGAAGGTGGGTGGCCTCAGAGGGAACCCCCTTCTGGCTGCATGCCTGGTATACTTCTCTCTCTCTAAGCTCTGCAATGGACAAACTTTGCCCAGGCTGCTCCCCTCCCCCCTTCCTGAGACCCGTGGAGGAAGAAGCATTGCCTGGAAAAAATAACGCTCACACCAAGAGCTCCCTGCGGCTGGAGAGAAAGGCAGAGGGAACAGGGAGCACCTTCCCAGGCCACCGCAGTACCAGGCTATGTTCCAGACAGAGCCAGACCAAAAAGCACTGCCAGGAAAGCCCTTGCCCCTCGCTCCTCTTCTCCCCACCAGACCCTGCAAAACACAGCCAGCAATGGGGTCCCTCCGGGAGACACCCCCACCCCAGCAAAACCCCAGCTCTTTTCTGACATGTGGCAACTTCCTTCTTATATAATATCTTGGTGGACAACCCTCTCTCCCCATTCAATTGGTGCAAGAGCCAAAGTGATCTTTGGAGGGACAACTCCCACCCCAGGCTCCACCCAAAAACTCCATTGAGGTCACACAGAAAGGCTTCAGGTGAAGCAAAGGCAAGGGGACTTTTCCCTTGGCTGAGAGAGCAGCCTTCCTCCCACCCACGTGAGCAGTTCAGCCTGAGGCCTGGGCGGGTAGAGTCCCGATTGTACAATCTGATCTCTGGGAAGCTGAGCTGAGCAAGGACAGAATTGCTTGCAAAGGTGCACAGGCACCAGGGTCGGGCCGATTTAGGCAGTTGGGGCCAGGGCCGGGGAAGTTAGAAAATAAGCTTCATTTGCCCTCCTACCACAAGCAGGACATCCTTCATGTCCTTTTCCCTGGGAGGAGCCAAAGGCAGACAGCTGAACGAGCCGGGAGCCGGTGAAATGCTAGCCATTACCTGTTGAGTACCTACTATGGTCCAGTTGCTTTGCATGCAGGATCTTTTTTAGCCTTCAGAGCAACCCTGTGAAGTATTATCATCACCTTCATTTTATAGATGAAGAAACTGAAGTTCAGGAAGTTAAGCAATGCCCAAAGCCATCCAGCAAGTAGAGAGGCTGGAGCATGAACCCAGGGCTACCCAGGCCTTGTTCTCATGCACCAGCCAGGTTTCCTTCAGTCACTGCCCAGGTCCCGTCCACATACCATCCAGGAATGGTGTTCTGAGTGTGGGGGTGGAAGTGGGGGTGGACAAGTTCCGCTGTTATTGTTCCCAAGTATATGACTGTGAGAGCCCCTGTTTGTGTGTGTGTGTGTGTGTGTGTGTGTGTGTGTGTGTGTGTGTTGGGGGTGGAGGGAGAGCGATCTGGATTCCAAATAGCAGTTTCTAACACCTAAGTTATGCTGTAATGCTTCTGATTCATAAAATGAGCTCACAGTCTCAGGGTATCCTGGATGTTGCTTTGAATGCAAATGCAGATCCCTTAAGTAAGAACTGGGGATTTCAGCACATTCCACATAGCACTAGCCCAGCACACACAGGTTTTTTTAGTTCACCCCCACAATCAGAGTGCTTTGGTGCTGAAACAACCCTTCCAACAGAATGAGACCACTGGCTGCATTTCCTGCAACCTTTGGTGAGTCAGGGAAGAATGGAGTTTCCAGGCTGCTTCTAAACTGATGCATGCACATAATACAGGAAGGGTGCCAATATGCCTGGCTAAAGGAAATGCCCAGGTTAGCAGATTCCCAGGCAGGAAGCTCTTCCCTGGGAGGAGCAAAAGGCAGACAGCTGAACTTGGTCCTACTGGGGTCAGAATGACTGGGACGCATTCTCTAGAAGGCCAGCCACAGGGCAGTGCCAGGAAACTGGGTTCACCAGCACTAGGATCACTGGTGCAGCATGAGTCCCAGCAGCAGGGTTCACTGAGCCCACCACATGCCAAGCCCACATTTTTTTAAGGGAAATCTTTCATTTATTTGTTCACTAACACATACTGAACACCTACTAGAGGCAGGCATTGTGGGAACAATACAGCTCACACTAGAGCAGAGGCTACCATAAAGCTGAAATGTGCTTTCAGGACTTTACATACACACTAATTCATAGAATCCTCGCTGCAATTCTAAGGAGGAGGTATAGAGACTCTAGCTCTGAGTTGGTGTTTTGTTTGTTTGTTTGTTTTCAGAGAGAGGCAGGGAGAGGGAGTGAGGAATAGAAACATCAATGATGAGAATCATCAATCAGCTGCCTCCTGTACACCCCTCACTGGGGATCGAGCCCGCAAAATGGGCATGTGCCCTGATCAGGAATCGAACCGTGACCTCCTGGTTCATGGGTCAATGCTCAACCACTGAGCCATACCGGCTGGGCTCTGATTTGATGTTTTTAACTACCACTCTACAGTATATACACAAATGACTACATAAAGTGGAAGTAATTGTTGAGGAGAAGACTGAGGCTTCTCCAAAGAAGTGGCATTTGAAACAGGACTACGGAAGGAAAGGAAGAAACTCCCAGCTACTTGTGGCCATCCCTACTCCACCACCAGCAAGGTTTCCTTCTGAGAGACCCAACTACAGGAGAGGAGCTATCAAGGCCAAAGAATCCTGGACTATGTCCATTCCCCTTCCAGGCCACTAAGCCCTATGTGACCACCCCCACCATCCTTCTCTTACTCCTCCCCAACTCAGGGACCCAGAGGCCTTGGCTCCACTGGGCAGAACTTCCCTGGGTTCTGGAGCCACAGGAGGTCCTCAGCTAAGTCTGTAACTAAATATTGTCTTTTCTCTCTCTCTCTCTCCATTTATTAAAAGCAGTAGCCCAGCCCTAGCCAGTTTGGCTCAATGGATAGAGCGTTGGCCCTCGGACTGAAGGGTCCCAGGTTTGATTCCAGTCAAGGGCATGTACCTCGGTTGCAGGCTTGGACCCAAGCCCTGGTCGGGGCCCGTGCAGGAGGCAACCAATTGATGTGTTTTGCTCACACTGATGTTTCTCTGTGTCTCTCCCCCTCTCTCTAAAATCAATGGAAAAATATCCTCAGGTGAGGATTAACCAAAAAAATAAAATTAAAATTACTGATTTTTAGAGAGAGACAGATGAAGGGAGAGAGAGAAATATCAATTTGTTGTTCCACATATTTATGCTTCATTGGTTGCTTCTTCTATGTTGACAGGGGATCAAACCCACAACCTTGCCTATCAGGACGCTCTAACCCAGTGGTTCTCAACCTGTGGGTCGCGCCCCTTTGGCGGTCGAATGACCCTTTCACAGGGGTCGCCTAAGACCATCCTGCATATCAGATATTTACATTACGATTCATAACAGTAGCAACATTACAGTTATGAAGAAGCAACGAAAATAATTTTATGGTTGGGTCACAACATGAGGAACTGTATTTAAAGGGCCAGCAGGTTGAGAACCACTGTGTAACCAACTGAGCTACCCAGCGAGGGCTCTGACTATTTTAAAATCCCATACTTAGAAGTTGAACTGTCATCCCCAGGGGCAGTCTTTCCTAGGGTGGGGTGAGGGGCTGATAGAGGAGGTAGGGGTTCACTGGAGAGGCCACACTGGAAGTGGGCAGGCAGTCCCAGAGCAAGCTTCGTGGGTGGGGGGCTGGGAGGGTGCCCTCCAGGTTCCTTACCACCTTGTCCCCTGGGAACTACTCAGACTAATCAGCCAGAGACCAGTCCAATTAGAGTGGAGACTGGGCCAGGGCCATGCAAGGAGGTGGTTTATCACAGTAATTGAATGTTTACACCCCTGTTATTCAGTGTCCAGAGCAGAAGAAAAAAATGAAGGCCCTTGAATTCTCAACCTGGGAAGGTTTCTCCTTTCCCCCTCATCCTGAAACCATCTAATACCTCCTGGAAATTTCCAGGGTGCATTTCTGACTCTAAAGGGGCATGTGCCACCCCATCCCTGGGAGGTTCTGGAGCAGGACAGACAGGTGACTTCTTCCCCTCAGCCCGAGCCCAGAGGAGAGGCTTCTACTCAGAACTGCAGTTACTCACACATCCAATCTCAATCCTGAAGCTGCAGGGACGAGGAGAGAGGCCAGACCTCCAGGCCACTACCAGACCAGGCTCCCCCTGCTGGAGCGAGCCAGACCTCCCCTCCCCCCGCCGCAATCCCCTGCACACACGTGCCACCAAGGCCTTCATAGTCATCCCAGCCAGCTCTCCACCCATCCCGCCGGCCCCAGAGCCGGGCACACAGGTCCCATGTGGGATGGTGGAAGCAGGAAGTAGCCGACAGAGTTCTGACCAACAAAGTTTTAAATGGGGCTGGTAACTTCCCCTTTCATCCTTCTAGTAGCTCACTCTGGAGGTTGGGCTGGAATCCCCAGAGGCCTCCACTTTGAGTGGCAGGTATCTCCTCCAGGTGAGGCTTGAAAGCCCTCCCCCCCCCCCACCCGCCACCCGACCCCCGAGGCACCAGGCCCTCATCCAGAGTCCTGGGTTGGGGCTCTCAGAGGGGCAACCTGGTGCACACGATTCTGTTTGTGTGAATAGGGGAGGCGATATGACGACCTCCAACAAGCTAGCCTTGTGCAGGGGCCAGACAAAATCCAGGCTCCCGCGTTTGGCACAGGCACCACCAAACCAAGCACCCGGTGAAGCGCGGGGAGAGCTCCGCAGGCCTCAGCGCGTGGGCCGGCGGGGGCGGTGAGAGGGATGACAGGTCTGAGGTGCACCCGCAGCGCCGGGGTCCGTGGGGGCCCGCCCTAGACACTCTAAATTAGGGCTCTACCCGTTTCCTGCCACCCCTGCACCTCTGTTCCCAAACTCCCAGCGCGGGCAGTTCCCATGTCCACTTTCCCGTGCACACTGGAAGGAGAAGGGGAAGAGGCCTCCCGCACCAAGTTCCTGCACTTAGCGAGCTCCTCTCCGCGCCTCCGGGGCCTGAGATCTGTCACGCAAGCCGGTCCCTGCAGACACCACGTTTCGCTTAGGCGGAGGAGGAGCAGCCGTGTTCCTGAGCCGCCGCCGCCGCCGCCGCCGCCGCCAGCCTCGCGGATGGGGAGGGTTTTCCTGCCGGGGCCGCGCCCGGGTGGACCGGGGCCGCGCGCGAGTTGCGTAGCTGCACAAACACGGCGGCGAGTTGGCGCTGCACACGCAGCTGCGGAGAGGGGCGCGGGGGGGGTCACGGAGGGGCGCGCTGCCGAACAGCCAACGCTTGTCCACACCCACGCACACCCACGCACACAGTTGCCCAGGCCGCAGAAGTTGACGCGCCGCGCCCCGAGCCCCGGCTCCCGGCCGCGCCTGCAGAGCTGCAGCCCGGGCGCCAAGCCGCCACCGCTTGCACGCAGCCGGGGGTACCTTGGCCGCCGCGCCAGGGCGGGCTGCGCCTCGCCTCGTGCAGGCCTCGGCCCGCGGACCCGGCAGCCCCACTTACCTGCTCCTGCCCGAGCTCCGGCAGCGGCTATCCCTTCTCGGCCACGGGCTGCCGCCTTCGGTCGCCTTTTAGACTCCAGCCGCCTGCACGCACTCCCCGATTTTAAAAACAAACAGGCGCCGCCGCCTCCCGCGGCGCTCGCAGGGCTTTCGCCAGCCCGCGCCTCCCGAGAGTGGGAAGTTTGCTGGCAGGGCCCGGGAGGGACACGCGGGCTGTCACCCTTCGCTCTGGGCGCAGGAGCCTCGGCTCACCCCGCGCCGGTGTTGTCCGCCTCGCGATCGCTCTCCCTCCCTCCGTGTCACCCCCAGTCCTGCGATGCAGTGTCAGGATTGCACTGCTCTGACTCATCGGTTGAGCTCACAGCTTGAAAAAAAAAAAAAAAAAGAGAGCGAGGGCGAGAGGCAACAGCGAAGGAGGAGGACTCTGAGGTGCTACAAAGGATTGCACAACTCGGAGCTGGGAGCGCGGAGCCCCGGCGGCCGGACGGCGCGCGCGGCCGGCGGCGAGCAGGAACCAGCTCTACCACTTCATCAGCACAACAGTCTCTGGTCGGCCTCTCCACTAGCAGGCCCAGCGCCGCCCACTTCCTGCGACCAAATAAGGCCTGGGAAGGCGTCTTTAAACCTCCGGCGGCTGGCCCGGGCTGGGGATTTCCAGCAGACCTCACCTCCACTCGAGTCCGTCGCCACCCTCCCCGGGCGCAGGCGGCGCCCCCCGATGGTTTTGCTGGAGCAGGCCACGCGGCTCGTTCCTTTCACACCAAGGTCAGGAGGAGACGGTGACGAAATGTTTGGAAACCCATCGGGCCTGCCAGGAAAGTGTGTGTGTGTGTGTGTGTGTGTGTGTGTGTGTGTGTGATGTTGGGGAGGACACAAGTCGCTTTCTTCCACAAAGAATTACTCTCTGGTTTTGGATCCGGTAAATCATGCACAATCCTCTCCAAGGCACTTCATTAACAGTCTTCCCAAGTTTCACTTTTGGCTCATCAGCACCCTAGTCGTGTAGAGTTTGTTGAGAAACCGGCCCCAGCCCCTATAAAAGACCCACCTCTCCATTACTGAGGTGATGAAAACTGCTGGGTTTAATTCGAGCAACTGAGGCCAGGGTTCGGGCAGCTTTTCACTGCGTGCCCACATTTCCTCTACCTTCCCCACTATCCCCCTGATGCCTGGCTGCTGAAAAGATTGGAAACATTTCTGCTACTCTGCTACTCGGGAGGTTCTCTTGCTCTCCCCCCTCCCCCCATTCAGTGAGGCTCCAGGGCCAACAGAAAGTCCAGGGGAGGGAATCCTGTTTTTCCTGGTTCCTTCCATTTTTGTTTTTGTTTTTTGTTTGTTTTCCAAGGAGTTGGGTCAGAAGGAGATCTTCATTTGAAGGAATAAAACAACATGTTCTGATAGCCACTTTTCCCCTGTGGCCAGTCCTGACAAGCAGGTGCATCCCTTGCTTTTTCTCAGGGAGAAGAGGAGGGACAGCGGAATGGGTTTCTCAGGCCCTCTGAGCCTGCAGGGCAAGGGCATGCCCCCAAGTCCCCCCCCCAACTCCTGAGTGGCTGACATACCACTCAGGCCTTCTGCCTAAACCTCGAAAAACCCACACTTGCTCCCAAGGGCATGACCTTCCTGTCCTCTTCCTCCCTTTGCTGGCCTGAGCACCTGTGTGCATCCAGCTCACACCCCACCTAGGAGGAAAGGGGCTCAATTGCACCCTGATATGACAGGTAGGTCAAAGTAACGACAACTTAAAACAGTCATATCTGCAAAACAAAGATAATTATGCCAGGGGACTAGGCTAGATGAGCTATTGAAATGACTTCCGATTTAAAAGTCATGATTCTGCGATTGTAAGAAGTGAATGGAGGAGCTGGGGGGACCACCTCCAAAAAGAAAAGCCCATGCTCTCAGATTTAACGTCTTCTGTGTCAGTATTGTTCACAGCAATTCTCAAAGCACATTCCCCACACACTGCTTCATAACCCTGAGTGCGAGAGAGCTTTGTCCCTCTCGTTCTATGGATGAGAACACTGAGGTTCAGAGAGGTTAAGTGACTTGCAGAAGATCACAGTGCAAGCCAATTGTGTGTCACCTCTCCGCTCTTATCTCCCCCCCCCCAACCCCCACCCCCAGAGAAAGGCAGTGAACAATTGAAGGTCGGATGCTCAGGTATGCAGGCCCCCAAGTAGAGACTAAACTCTCAAGCAGAGGCTCAGGGTAAAACCTTTTTGTTTTTTTCCACTTGTCTCGTTTCTGCCTTCCCACTGACACCGCATGCAAGTGAGGAAAGCAAAAGCAAAACCACTTGGTCTCCAGTACCCACTGCTGGCACTGCTGCCAGGTTCCTCTGCAGCTCTGTGGCCATCCTGACCTTCTTCCACAGCCTAGCCCCTACAGCTGGCCTCAGGCCTCGCCCCTTGAAGGAGCCCCTGAGAGCCAGTGCAGACCAGCTCAGGGATGTTCCCAACCAACCAGAATACCCAGCTGGGGAGCACATTCCTAGAAGAGCCTGCCACCACGGAGCCAGGACCCAGCCTCCAGGGAACAAGTGGGAGCCACTCCAAAGGACACTCCCCAGCCTAGTCCCGCCAGGATGTCCTCCCTGTCCCTCGCTGGGCTGCTGCTGCTGACCAGGAAGCAGCACAGGAGGAGAGGTAGATGGCAGGATGCATGAGAAACGGAAGTCAGTGACCTGGAGGAGCTCCGCTCATGTTGGAGCAACTTATCCCTTCACCCCAACTAAACTCCCAAATTCAGGCCATCTCAGAAAGGAAGAGAGGAAGGAAAAGCTGTGTGTGTGTGTGTGTATTTGTGTGTGCATGTGTGTGTGTGTGTGTGTGTGTAAGGGATGATGGCTCAAGACTGACCAGGTGGCCCCTGCCTGGCAGGGGAAGCCTACCTCGCAAAGGCAGGCAGATGAGGAATTGTAAAGAAAGCTGCGGCTCTTCCGAGAAAGCCCTGGAGGTCAGTTTTGCTGCAGATATGACAGTGCAGAATCACTGACGTGTGAAGTGAAAGTTTTGGTTTTAGAAGCTCCAGCAAGCCCTTGCTACAGGCTTCTGGGCAACCAAAAAGGATGCCCTTTGGGGAAGGGAAAAAAGGGGCTTTTCTCCACCATCGACCTTCACAAACTGCGGAAAAGAGAAGAGTACAGAGTTCCAGCTCACAGGGAGTGTGTCTGCTGAGAAACACTCCAGGCAGCAAAGCGCCCTAGACAGGATTCCAAACTCTGGGTCCCGGTGAGGATAGAATATGGCCTTAGAGAGGCTTCCTGGGGCTGCATCAGCTCTCTGGACTTTGCTCAGAGTGATCTGCCCTGAGTCACTGCCCTGAGTGGCCAGCACAAGTGGCCATTTCTGGGAGAGCCTGAGACCATGAAGCTTCCAATAGTGAATTTTGTGGTATGTGAATTATATCCCAATAAAGAGGGGGGGGGAGCTTTCAAGGAAGCCAGCTTCTCACCACCACCCCCCCACCCACCTCCATTAACTTTCTGCTGCTATCATTCGCTGTTTAAAAGAGGGTTTTCCTTCTCCCCCAATCCCTTGCTTGCCTTCCTGTTCTTTTTCCATTGTCCCTTCTCTGTCAGGACCTTTCCATTGAGGCCAGCACACATGGTGTGTACAAGTGAATAACCAACCTTTACCGGAGTGTGGGGAATTGGGGGTATGAATACAATTGAGGAAATCACAAGCCCACAATGCTGGGACTGACTTTGGGTCCTGCCTAACTAAAGCTAAAGTGCTGTGCGATCTTCCGAAGTCGACACCTGCCTTCTCTGAGCCCATGTGCTGTAACGTATTTATTACACAAATAATGAAAGAATGCCCACCTTCTAGGCAGCGGTTCTCAACCTGTGGGTCGCGACCCCTTTGGCGGTCGAACGACCCTTTCACAGGGGTTGCCTAAGACCATCCTGCATATCAGATATTTACATTACGATTCATAACAGTAGCAACATGATAGTGATGAAGTAGCAACGAAAATAAATTTATGGTTGGGTCACAACATGAGGAACTGTATTTAAAGGGCCAGAAGGTTGAGAACCACTGCTCTAGGGACTTGGGAGAATCACAGGACAAAACTGCCTCATACTGCATCATGCTTTGTTCATATAAGACATTACAATTATTATTGTCTTTCTAAATCCCCTTCCCCCCAAACCAGCTTCTTCTCCCTTTCAAGAACCTAGTCCAGGCAAGATTTTTTTTTTCCTTCTATAAGACGGTAGGTCCACTCTATCAGCCTTAGGGCAGCCCTCTCCTGGGCTCTGCCCAGAGAGACTCTTTCCAGCATCAGTTCAGTGTCCCATCCTGGTGTCCCTCCACGGCTTCTCTCCCAGTCCCTGCTTTTCATGTCCTTCCCACCAAGCTTTCCCACAGTGCTGCTACCCAGCCTGAACAGGGACAGTCCTTTGATGGCTGTGCCTTCTCTGTACCTCTTTTTGCCATGTCCTTTCGGAGTGAGCTGGAGCTCAAAACCACCCAGCCATTAAGTTAAGCAATTGTGTGCTGAGAAGTCCCAGAACGGTCTTTCACCCTTGAAAACCCAGGGGACCCTCCTCCTCAGTTCACATTCACTTCACCTGTTCCGGGGCAGGGCCATGCCTGCCACACCAGCCCACAACTGTCCACATCTCTTGGCCCTCCCCACCTACCCACCCTGCCCCCCTTCTCTTGCAGGCTTGGGCCAGGTTCTGACTGCCTTTGTCAGGCCTGCGAGGGAGCTTCTGCAGATGTCCCCAGTTGCTGCTGTCACTCTGGGAGAGACGTCTGGCTGGGCACAGGGAGAAGGAGGACAAAACAGGTGTGGCTGCCAGGCAAGGCCACGAGGATAGAAACACTCTTTCTTCACAGAGCCCGAGCCGCAAGCTTCCCAAGGGCCTCACTTCATTTCAGCACAGCTCCATGCCCCCGCAGACCCAGACCTAGACCCAGAGAGACGCCTTCATAGCTGTTCTCTGGAGCTCAGCTTCCCTACCTTGTGGCAGTGGGCCAAGAGGAGCAGAACCCCTGAGATCCGATAGGACATGCTTTAAAGAATTTTAAAAAATTGATTTTGAGAGAGAGACGTCAATCTGTTGTGCCACTTATTTATGTAGTAGTTGGCTGATTCTTATATGTGCCCTGACAGGGGGTTGAACCTGCAACCTTGGTGGGTTGGGATGATGCCCTAACTAACTGAGCTACCTGGCCAGGGCAAGCATTATTTTTAAATGAAAACAAATACTGATACATCATGTACTAGAATCCAAAATTCATATTCATGGGAGTGTCCAGATTAAAAGCACAAGCTGAGACCTGAGTCCAAACCTTGGCTCACACTAGCTCGATGACCTTGAACAAAGTACTTAACCACTTGGTTTTCGCATCGACGGATGGAATGAGAAGAGCTTAAGACAGTATGTGGCACATGTTAAGTCTTTTGTAAGTGCTGGCTATCGTTTTGTCTCACCTCCTAACTGCTCTCCTTGCTGCTAGTCTGGCACACTTACCATCCACACTGCCATCACCTTCTGAAAAACTGCTCTCATCACCTACTGAAAAAAGCTGACAGTGGGGTAGCCAGCCTGTTAGGCATTTACACTTCCGGCACGATCCTGCTTTGCCGCACTTCCCAGCCGCAGGTCCACAGAGCCAAACAGCCTCAAGTTCCCCAAGATGTCTGCATTCTCATGCATGCTCCTCCTCCCGCCACCTTCATCCACAAGTTAAACACATACCCTGGTCTCCCACTAGACTTGAGCTGAATGGCAGCTCTTCCAGGAAGCCCTGCTCGATGCCGCCATGCAGAGGAAGGACACCGGAGTGTATGCTGCTGGAACCCTTTCGTATTTCTTTATCAGGCTGGTGCACCCTCCTCCAGCTGCTCGGGGCCCACAGCTGCCCCCTTCTCAAAGAGAGTCTTTGCTGGGAGAGAACACTGCAGCCAGTGATTGGCTGGGGGAAAGGAGGGTGTGGAGGAAGAAGTGGTTGGGTCCAAACATTTAGCCCTCCTGCTTCAAGGTGGGATCAAGGTGGTGCAATCCATGTTCCAGGGCTCCCTGTGGGATCCAGCTTTCGCAGCATGTCCTTCCTCGCTTAGCTTCTTACCCAGCCCTAGTCTGCTGCCCTCACTCCCTTCCTCCTGACAGCACTTCCTAAATCAACCCCAGGCACCCCAGACTGTCTCAGTCTCTGTTCCTAAGGATCAGAAAAGCCACTGCCTCCCCTAAACTCCCATGGCATCCTGTTGTTTATTTTTACTCCATCCCCTACACACTTTCCTACAGCTGCTTACTGTGCCATCTCTCTACTAGGATCGGCACCTCTGAAAGGCACAGAGATCTTAGTGACCTTGTGTCCCCAGTGCCCGCACAGTGCCTGCACATGGTGGGTGCTCAGTAAATGCTTGCTGATAAATGCACGAATAAAATAATACATGCGAAAGTTTAAGGTAAGCAGTACAATTTAACATGTTATTTTTATTACTGTTCTATTTCTTCCATTTTACATCTCCCCCCCATTTTAACATCTCTGAAATCAGGATGCACCTTACAATTGATAGCACGTCATGGTTTAATAAGCAGCATTCTCTTTCATAGTTGTACATAAAATAATGGTGCAACTTATAATCACTGGCTTCTTAGGTTCCGTGTTGTATGGTATTTTTACTACTGTTGCTGCTGCTGCTACTACCTTGAAGCTTGATCTCCTGGGTTCTGGGCCTGCAGGTCCAAGTCCACGGAGCTGAGAGCCCCATGACTTGAGCTCAGTACTATTGCACAATCAAACTCTCATAAAATGACCTGTAATTTCCCGGGATCAGAAGGAGGGCTGTGTCCAGACACCTCTGGGAGCTCCTATGAAAGCAGGCCAATGTGATATGGAACAAGCTCTGAACTGGTAGTCAAAAGAGTAAAGTTCTAAGCCTAAGCCTGGTGCTTCTTCTAATTTTTTTTGGATGACCTCGCGCAGGACCTATCAACACATTTACTGAGCGCCCACTAAATGCCTGGCATGATGCCAGCCCACTGGATCCACCCAGCACCCTGAGAGGAAGCCATTATCCCCATTTTATAGATAAGGAGGCTAAGGTTCGCAAAGTTTCGACACCTCTTCCAAGGTCATTCAGATGGAATGTGACTGCTGGACTCCCTCAGTCCTTCTCCCTGCTATATGAGGGTACTTCTCTGGGCCTGTGTTCTCCCAGGAAGGAAGTCAAATAATGAGGGGTCACATATTGGAGGCTCACAAACCATTCTCACCTCCAGATATATTTTATCCAACCTATATAATGTGTTTTATTTTAATTGACTTAAATGTATTGTCAAGATTTTTTAAAATCAGGAGGTTTAAGCTAAAAAAGCAGAATTTCTGGTTTGTCGTGAAAAATACTGTAACACTGGCAACACTGAGCCCACTCTGGGAGGTGGAGCTGAATAGCAGTGCAAGGGGAGTAGCATTACGAAGGAAATAGCACTTCAACAGGAGCAGCACTATATGGGACTCACACATCCTAATTTCCCCCCCAGATGCCCTCCCTCCCAAGGCCACTGGCCTGTTGTTTATCATCTCACATGCGCTGTTGTCATACCCACGGCCAGCCTGTCATTGAGATTGCCCCTGTTCCCTACAGGCCTTTGTGTGGGTGACCACAGCCTGTGGCTCCTCCCAGAATCTCTCCAAGGAGGTCACTCGATGAACCTATTTTGGAACCACTAGGACAAGCCCCTGCCTTGCATATCTACCTCCCTTCAGCCTTGGTCACAGAGCCCCCCGGTGTCTGTCCCTCACACGCCCTCCCACCCCAGGAGAGTTCCAGCCAGGGGAGGGATGAGGGCCCGAGTGGCTGAAGGTGGAAACCAGGCAGGTGTGCAGATGAGTGAGCCCAGGTGAGGACAGGCCCCACCCAGGGAAGGAGCAGCGGGGAAGGCAGGACTTTGTGTTTCCCAATGTAGATGGAAGTGGGGAGGCTCCACAGTGACAGGAGATGAGCATGGTTTGACACACGAGGAAACGCAACCAGTAAATCATTAGGAGGAAAAATTGTACAGTCTCAGCAGCAATTTAAGAAATGCACATTAGAACACCATTAAGGACCCATTATGGCCGGTGTCAGTAGAAAATAAGAAAATAAATAAACAAGAAAACTGCTGTTGGCAGGGCCATCAGTAAACAGCTGCACATACACTGCTGTGCCACTGTAAACTTCGAGTCTTTCTGGAATGTGATTTGGCATTGCGCCACAAGAGTTTAACACCTTGACCAGGTAATTATGGTCAGGGGACCAGATCCCATGAAAATAAACTAAAATTATTTTCTAAAAAGAATTTTTACAAAAGATGCTCACAGCACTTGTTGAAATCCATTCAGATTATGGCATGGCATGATAACAGAATTAAATTTTTTAAAAAGGGACTGACACATGGCAACATTCTGATGAAACCCTTTGATGAAATATTCGGTGACAAAGCCAGCACAGAGAAATAGTGCAGGTAAACTGAGAAACTATGTCAAAATGTCCACTGGCAGCCCGGGAGGCATGGCTCAGTGGTTGAGTGTCTACCTATGAACCAGGTCATGGTTCGATTCCCGGTCAGGGCACATGCCCAGGTTGCAGGCTGGATCCTCAGTGTGGGGCGTGCAGGAGGCAACCGATCAATGATTCTTTCTCATCATTGATGTTCCTCTCTCTCTCTCTCTCTCTCTTTTTCTCTCTCTCTTTTCCTTTCCCTTCCACTCTGAAATCAATAATAAAAACATTAAAAAACAAACTTCCACAGGCATATTAGCAGCAATCAGAAGAGAATTCTGAACAATGTAAATTGCTAAGGTAGAATGTTTATTCTGTTAAGTTGGTCAAGATGGTTTAAATAGCAATAATGATGATATTGATGATGTAAGGACCGCTGAATAGGATTTATTAATCATGAAAATACCTCAACCCAAGTCTCAGGGGACAGGGAAGCCCAGGCTCCCGGCTTGATGAGGAAGGAAGAAAGAAGGTAAATTGGGGGAGGAGGGGTTACAACTGTGGGCGGGGGGGAGGGCCCCAGAGCTTCCCTTACCGGGGAGAGCACCTCTCATCAAAGAAACAAAAGTTACACACATTAACCAACACCATTTAACCTTCAACGTCCTGGGTGCTAACTCTTACTGCCGTATGTGCGCTCTCAATTTTACTAATACCCATTTCAGCAACGGAGGTGACACCAGGGCTCTTTGTGGGCCGGCCTAGGAGCCCAACCACCATTTATAGCATTGTTTCTATGGAAATGTGTTTCAAGCTTCAAGAAATTGAGCTGCTGACAACCCTGGGGCAAGCACGTGGTCTCTAAATTAGGGAACTGAGATGAGCAGTTATTGCTGGGTCCTGGGCTCAGGAAGACAGCTTGTTACTTAGATTCTGTGACAGTTAATTCACCAGCAGCAGTGATCTCGTTGGAGTAGGTCTGAGATCGCTGCAGAGGGTGGGCATGGGATCAGAGCGTCTAGGAATGAACACGAGATTCCAGGAAGCACATGGACATACATCCCCACCCTTGGCCTCCAAACATATAACACCAGCAGGCGTGTCGTGGAAAACGTGAAACTGGCCTGCGTCCCCCTCGTGAGTATCCAGGCGTGCCCTGAACCCACACGCTTTCCAATTTCTCTCTGGTCCTGGCAAACCTCCATCCGTAAAGCTCTATTTCAGTCTGATCTTGGAACAACAACAACAACAAAAAACCCTCCAAACCTCTGACAGTTCTGCAATATGGCCTTGGGAGATAGATGCTTGAAAAAACCAGGCACCAGCAGGGTCTGGCCATCTCTCCACATGTGCTCTGCTGCAGTGGCTTCTGCTGTGCAGGCTTCAACCTGCCCGGCCAGGCCTGCCCAGAGCTCTTGTTCTTGTGTCTCCAAACAGCACTAAGGAGTCTCCATCTCCTGTGCTGGTTACAGGGAAGGTATGATCATGGCCCCCCCCAAACAGACCTTCCACATGTCAAGAAAGTTCCCCACTGAGAAGAAAAGCTACACACATAGACAGGCAAAGCCAAGGGGGAGTGGCGGGTGAGAAGGCTGTTCACTGGGCATCCCGAGGCTCTGAAATGCCAGAGATACGAAAATGTGGTCAGAAAAGGATCAGCCGCTCAGTCACAAGGCCATACCTGCAGTTAGCAAGTCCCGGCAGAGCTCGTGGCAAGCTGGGAGGCCGAGGGTCCTGCCTGCTTAGCCAAAGCTAGGCTGGGTGAATGCGGGGGGCTTAATGAGGCTAGCGCTAAAGGGCAACTCTAAATTTCAATACCTTAATGAATATATGCAACCCTGGAAACACCCCAGACAGTAACTGACCAGGCTCCACCTGGGTTAGGCAGGGCTGCAAAGCACATCCTCCCTGCTGCCTGTTTGAACTTCAGAAAAGAGAATCTGTTGCCTCCCCCTGTGGCTGGGGCCTGCAGGGCCAGGCAGCCTCCAGGTGAGTGGGTGGCTCAGAGACTAGGCTCAATGTACACAGGCTCGCTGCGCTGGTTCCCTGGAAACTCAGGTGGGGAACAACTGTTCCAGGCTTTGAAGCCAGTTGGAAGTCGCCTGCACCAGGCAGAGTCCACGCGGGGAGCCCCACAGTCACACAGTTAGTGGGCCTGTGAAGTCAGAGCTCCAGTTATTAAATGACCCAAGTCGGCCCATCTGAATTCTCCAGCCCTGCAGTGCAGATGGTTAAACACAGCAGTTCTGTCTTCGTGGTAACAGACGAGAGGCTTGGAGTTTCTCCCCTGGCCTCCTTCCTACCCAGATCCAAAGTCTTTGATATGTTAAGGTCTTTTTTTAAGCATGTATACTATATATATATTTCTAAGACGATTTCAAACACACAAATACTCCATTCATAACCGATTCACCTAAATCCAGTACTTACTTTATGCCAATTTATAGTACAGCCAATGTCATCAGTTTGTAGGCACTCATCAAATGTATGTACAATTTTGCCTGCTAAATCAGAAGCCACTTTTCCACCAAAATTAACCCACATTTCCCCATGAGTTAATATAATTTTCATATTAATTTAACAGTGGCACAATACTCACTGTGTCTTGATATCATGAATTATATGCCATCTGGAACATTTAGGCTACTTACAGGTTTTTGCTATTTTAAACAATGTTGCTCTAAATATCTTTGTGCATATAGTTCTTTTCCTGTTTAGAATTATTTCCTTACAATAAATTCCCAAGAGTAATACTAATAGGTAAAAGGAAATTAACATTTTTATAGTTTCACATTCTACATTTTAAAAATATATTGTTTTGTGTGAATTACCTGGATTATCTATTTTCCAAAGTAGTTTTCCTGATTACACCTCCCAATCCTACCAGTCAAGATCTCCTCTTAAATCCACTTTTCCCAACTCCCCAGTGGGCTGGGCATCTGGAGTGCACACCCCATGATTGGATAGACATTGGAGGTAGCTCAATTGATTTGCTGTGGAGGAATAATCATAAAGGAGGACAGAGAGATGTGGGGAGCAGGGAGAGGGCTGGGATGGGTAGGAGCAGGCTCTATGGAGGCAGAAACAAAGGCAGATCCCACATTCTGTCCCCTCCAAAACAAACCAACACCTCCCTGGACATCAAACCCACCCCACCCCCAACTTCCCCGAGTTGGTCTTCCAGGGGCCAAGAACAAAGACACACTTCGAATTTCTAAAGGAAATTTGTGCTTCTAGTAGGGTCTGAAAGCATACTTTGCAAATGACATAAGCCCAGGCACGCTGTGGCATCAGCCCTAAAGGTGATTCCATTTTAAGAAAGAAAGAAAGTCCTCCTCGTCAGCCTGGTGGGAAAGATGCTACTGCACAGCACTCTCTAAGAGGCATGCAGGCCCCAGGTAACTATTCCGTAGGCCCCACTAGGATGCACCAAACACACTACCTGCCAGGCTCCATTCACAGGCCTGTGGGATTTTTAAGCAGGAAAGGACCACATACAGTCTAAGCTTCTCATTTCATAGACAGACCAAGGCCCGAGGCCCGGCTTCGGGGCTCTCGCTGCGGTCTGCAATCACCGTCAAGAGGATCTCTTCCTCTTCCCCCTCCACAAGAAGAGCCACAGCCTGTCCTGACTATCACCAGACCAAATAGGGCTTCTGTTTTAAAGAGCCCCAGACTCTCTCTCATGATCTGCTGATTCGTTTTCTCTAGTTCCTTCTCTGTGTAAAGCCAGCGGACAGCACCAGGCATGGAAGCTAAGGGGTGCACTAAGGGCAGCTGATACTTATCATTTTTTAAGGGTTGGGGCCCGTGGGGAGGGAAGTCTCTGCCACCATTAAACCAGCACCTATCACAGATGCCTCTTCAGCGTCCTCAGGGTGAGGGGGACCCAGGCGCCAGGCTTTGTGTCCCCGAAGTCCCTTCCCACCCTCACCAGGGTTTCCTTGGCAGTGGCTCCACCAGTAAGTGCTAAGACAGGCCATCATGCAGACGACCAGTTCACCAACCAAATGTCCACCTGACCCAGGCCAGGTCCTGGGCCTGCCCACTGCTCCCTCACATCCTCTCAGGCTGCCCATGGGGCACCTACTATGCGCCAGGCAGAAGGCACACCTGCAGCTGATGCCAGCGTCCTACAGTGAGGAAGTTCCACCACAGAAATGCTAAGGCTGGGGTTCAGGAAGGCAGCAGGAAGCAGGTGACTTCTGGCAGGAGGAAGAGGGCAGGGAGGGCATTCCAGGCAGAGCAGACAATGCACACAGCACAGGGCAGCTTTCTTCCAAGCCCAATGAGGAGCAGAGAGGACATACATGGGTGCGAGGGAAGGGCGAGTGGCAGGAGAGAAGGTGGGCAGGTGGGCTGGGGCTCCCACAAGCCCCATTCTGAGGAATGTGAGGTTTCTCCTGCAGAACGTGGGCAGTTCTCAAAGGTTTTTAATAGTGATGGGATCAAAGCTGTGTTTGAGTGAAGGAACTCGGGCCTCTCAAGACTCCTTTTCTGCTTCAATGCTGCTTTTAATGCGAACTCATTTCAGCCAGACAGAAATGGGCAAGTCAGTGTAAACTGTACCAGAGCCGGCACTGGCTGGGAACAGCCCCGCTCCATTCCTCCTAGGGGCCAACTTGATCCCATATTGGTGACCAAGCCTCAGCCTCAGGAATCACCTCCAGTCTGGTTGCGAGAATCCAGCCCAAGACACGCCCAGCTCCGCGGAGGCAGCAGCTTCCCGCTTCCAGGCACCGGGGGAAAGACTCTTGGCACACCAGTGGACACCACAGCCAAGAGCCCAAAACTGCATTTTCTTTTTAACCGAAATGAATTCCTTTGTCTAAGCTGACTGGGACTGAATTACCAAGATTTCAGTCATCATGCCGTTGCTTCACAGAGCTATCAGCCAAGGATCTGAGGGCAAGAAGTGAGCAGGCACTCACCTCGCTGAGACCCTCTTTATGGAGGAGGAACCTGGGCAGGGATGCTACGAAGCCCTCTTTCCTTTAGCTCTCTCTCGGGCAGGCTATTGGGTAGAACATCTCAACTAGGTCGACATCTTCAGAACTGGAAAGGTGCCCAGTCCTGTCGCCTCAGCCAGCTTGGGCACCAGCGATCTCAATCATTCCACAAAGCAAGCCTGAAGCCAAAACGCCGACCTCCCAACTGAAGAGCAAGGTAGCGCCTCCCAAATACCTCATGGCCCTGCCAGTCTTGCCCAACGTCAGAGGAGAAACAGAATTCAAACTGTAACTACCTGTTAGCCAGAGAGAGCCAAGGCTGGGCCTCTGTCCTTTTTCCAAGTGAAATCTAACGTGCAGGGGCGATCCAGATGCTGGATGACCTCTCTTTTCCACTGGAATCATTCAGATTCCGGAGGAGAAGTCCAATCTACAATAATAAAAGCGTAATATGCTAATCAGACCAGAAGGACGAAGCCAGGGCTGCGAGGGAAGCCAGGGTCCGGATGCCAGAGGGAAGCCGGTGCCGGCAGCGGGGGAGGAGGGTGGGAAGGAAGGCCTACTCTTGCACGAATTTCATGCATCGGGCCTCTAGTTGCTAATGAAATGCTCAGCTCTCCAGAGCAGGTAAGAATCCTGAAGTTTAGCTGGAAGCTAAAGGATTCAGAAACATGTCCAAAAAGATTAAGATCAAGATGTGGAAATTTTCAGTGGCCAAGGGAAATGCCCCCTCTCCTCCTGCCATGTCCAGCATTGCCCCACCGTCCCAGTCTGAGGATGAAAATGGGGTCAACCTTCTACAGTGGACACAGGTCCATCTGGCATGTGCACCTGTTTTTAGGTTTCAGGCACCTGGCATTGAGTCCTGGTGGGAAGCAGAGTTCCACCTGCCACTGGGGAAGCTGTAACCTCCAGTCTTCAGGACCTCCAACAGTGAGAACATGGACATGTGGCTAAACTGACAACCAGATGCTCAGCCTGGGCTTTGCCTCTGGAGTGAGTTGCACAGAAAAAGCAAGGCAAGCTCAGAACTCACTCTGAAGGGGGTGGCAGCATCCAGGTCAGTTGGCAGCAGTGATGCCAGGCCCGTGGCATTATCACCTTGGCTATAGTTCCAGCCACCCAACTTCCCACAGGTCCTCATCGAATTCTGAGCCTTGTTCTCCAGTCTTCCAGGACATTTCATGAGCCACCAGATAGCCTTCCAATACATTCTTTTCTCCTTATTCTGGCACGAGTCAGCTTCTGCCATGTACAGACCTAAGACCTGGACTTCCCCAACATATCCTTCAACCTCCACACTGGCTCCTCAGGCACCCGAGACAACACATCTGCTCAAGTCTATCTTTTCCTTTGTGAAGAGTCTAATCTAAATACCCACTCATCTGAGAGGATCACAGCCACATAATAATCACACATATGAACAAATACCATACATGCTGCAAATACCAACCTACCCTGTTACTGGTTCTGACCAGATGCCCTGGTTTGGGGCACTGATATCAGAAATGAAAGGTATTACTGCTCCCTTGGCCCCGTGGTTGGCAAACTGCGGCTCTCGAGCCACATGTGGCTCTTTGGCCCCTTGAGTGTGGCTCTTCCTAAGCCTTAGGAGTACCCTAATTAAGTTAATAACAATGTACCTACCTATATAGTTTAAGTTTAAAAAATCTGGCTCTCAAAAGAAATTTCAATCGTTGTACTGTTGATATTTGGCTCTGTTGACTAATGAGTTTGCCGACCACTGCCTTGGCCTCTTCCCTGTTTCTCCACCAGCTCAGGGAAATTGGGTTGGAGTCAGGAAACCTGGGTTCTAGAACTTGCACATGTCAGCTCAACCCTCGGGCAGGTAACATCTGGACCACCTGTTTCACAGGGAGGTTAAATCAAATGAGAAGCCCTCAGGGCAAAGCCCCAATAACTTCCTAATTCCTAAATCAATCCTTGTTTTCAGTCCTCCTTCTGGACCTTCCTCAAAGATCAACAGTTGATCAATTTCAATTCAATTTAATAAGTACTTATGGAGAACTTTCTGTGTGACATGTTGTACTAGGTACACAAAATCATGGTTTCTGTTTTCATAAAATGCAAAACTCCCTCCTCCTCCGACACACACACACACACACACATTGTTAAATGGCATTTAAATATATAAAATAAATATCAAAAATATACATCTTTGTTTTACTATGGTTGCAAATATAAAAAAATTTCTATATGTGACAGGGCACCAGAGTTAAGTTAGGGTTTTTCAAAATGCTGACACGCCGAGAACTTTCTGTGTGACATGTTGTACTAGGTACACAAAATCATGGTTTCTGTTTTCATAAAATGCAAAACTCCCTCCTCCTCCGACACACACACACACACACACACTGTCAGTCCTCTGTGGCTTCCCCACTAAGAGGTAAGGTCCAAACCTCTTGGCTGACACAAATGGCTAGCCATGACTGGCCCCAGCCTGCCCCTCTCAGCACCCCTTCCCACCAGTGCTCCATCACACCACTGCTTGCACTTCCCAAAGCAGACCGTGTTGTGTCACGCCCAGGCCTTACCTGAGATGCTCCCAGGGCCTAGAATGCCCTGACTCCCTTTGCCACCTGGTGGACGCCTACTCGTTTCTCAGGATTCAGCTCAAACATCAGCTCCTCCAGAAAGCCTCTCACTCATTAATTCCACAGCATTCACTAAGCACAGGTACCATGCAGGGCACTGGGGCCACCCTACGCCTTCCCTAATATTCTTCAGTCCGCTAGCCTGGCAGAGGTGACCGGTCTCTCCCCTGAGGCCAGCAGACCCCTGAACATGCTCCCAGTGACATCTGTGGCTCTAACTGCTCTTGGCTTTTGTGCATGAGCACACTGCCCCGCTCACAGACCATGAGCACCCTGACGCAGGAGGCTGAATCTCCTTTTTCTTTGTAACCTCAGTACCTAGCACAAAGCAAATAAAGCACAAGGTAGGGATTCAATAAACGCATGTAACATAAGTGAGTGAAAGAATGGAGGGCATGAGCGAAAGGACCCGGGAAACCATGATGAGCAGGGTTTTCACTGCTACGGCTATGGCTAGTTTTCTTTTTCTCCGTGACTGGGGAGGTCAAGAACCTAAATGCTCACTGGATAGTTCAGAACAGCCTCCTTGGAGTGCAAGTGAAAGGGGGGTGGCTGTTGGCTCCTAAGTTGTCCCAGAACACATGCTATTGGGAGGCCACAGAAGAAGTGGACCCAGATTCACACAGAAGATTCCTTGTTGGCCTCTTGCAAAAGCCTGTAGCAGGGAGACTGGGGACAGAAGACTAGGAAGGGGAGAGGAGAGTAGGCATGGAGGACTAGGCTTTAGAGCAGAGAAAAGTACCTGCTACACATTGGCACTGTCCTCTCCCAGCCTCATACCAATGACAGGTCACCCCAAGCCTAAGTCCTTCATCTGCAATCCTGGGTGATACACCTACAATTTAAAACCAACTCCAGGGCCCTAGCCGGTTTGACTCAGTGGACAGAGCATCGGCCTGCAAACTAAAGGGTCTCAGGTTCAATTCTGGCCAAGGGCACATGCCTGGGTTGTGGGCTTGATCCCCCTCAGTAGGGGGAGTGCAGGAGGCAGTCAATCAACGATTCCCTCTCATCATTGATGTTTCTATCTCTCTCCCTTCTTCTCTGAAATCAATTTTAAAAAATTAAATAAATAAACATATAAAAATAAAATAAAACTAACTCCATAGCTGCTCTAAGAGCCTTTCTTGCTTAACCTCATCTGATTATTTCCTAACTTACAAACCCACCATCTCTTCAGGGTGAGCATGGGCTAAGAGCCTTGAACCTGCTACCTCAAGGACAGCAGATGCCTACAAGCATCTCAGCATGCTGAATGAGACTGCAGTATTTAAACACACACATGTTTAATATTCCATAGCTCCCAAATTCAAGCCAACCACTTCATCCGGTGCCCAACCTTAGAAAGAGTCAATTCTCCCACAACTGGAGAAACAGGCTAAGATGAAGTATCAAGAGCCAGTATGTCTGCCACCTACCTGGTGTCCTCCTAATGGACTTCCAAGGTTAATCTTGATTATACTAGAGGTCCGGTACACAAATTTGTGCACCTATGGGATCCCTCGGCCTGGCCTGCACCCTCTCACAATCCGGTACCCCTCAGGGGATTTCGGAGAGCAAGTTTCGGCCGATCCCCGCAAGCCAGAGATAAGAGGGTGCACCGGGTCTCTAGTATGCATAAAAGATCTTTGGTTAATCTCTTCCCACCCTCTCCCTCTCCCCTTCCCTCTGAGATTCATTAATCTGTTCCATGTTTCCATGCCTGTGCACTGAGTGTCTTCCCCCTGGTGGTCAGTGCGCATCATAGCGACCGGTCGTTCTGCTGTTCAGTCGATTTGCATATTACCCTTTTATTATATAGGATTCTTATTTTTCAGCTCACGTGCTGATTTTAGAACCTGATCCCCAGAATATGCAACTCCACCAAATTCCATTCTCCTAGGTGACAGATCCACCCCAGTGTCTGTTTCTGCCTCTGGGTACAACCTATCTCAGAAGCTGAACTGTCAGTCTCCTGGGGGGAAGGAGCAGGAGCAGGTGGGACCCCACTTTGCAGCCCTCATTGTGCCACACATAGTGCTGAGAGCACTGCAGCTGCTCCATAAATGCCCAGTGAGGAATGGCCGATGGCCCTACGTTAATTGGCCATTCATGGGGTGCCAAGTGTGTGTTCCTGGGCCTTCTCCTAAGTCCCTCATGAGACCACTGGGAGGGCTCCTCCACGTCCTCGGGGTTGCACAACCTATGTTCCAAGCATAGAAAACACCAAGTAATTTTATTGACCAACTGAGACTGGTTAGGAGGTTTTAGGAACTCAATAGGTTGATAACAACTAGGATCAACTAAGATTGCAATGAGATAATATGATGGTAAGAAGTCTATTAAAAAAGCACCCCACTTTCTCCTTAAAGCCCTCCCCGGCACCCATTTTTCTTTTTAAGTTTCTTTTTTAATCTTTGTGTACTGCCTTAAGGAAACGAAAGAGATGGAATCCTTGGTTTACAATCAGACATGCTGGAACTGCTGATTATGCAAACTGTAGCTGGGCAAACCGTGGCTGGCGAGCCACATGCAGCTCTTTGGCCCCTTGACTGTGGCTCTTCCACAAAATACCACGTGCGGGCGCGCACGTACAGTGTGATTGAAACTTCGTGGCCCATGCGCATTAGTCGGTATTTTGTGGAAGAGCCGGTATTTTGTGGAAGAGCCACAGTCAAGGGGCCAAAGAGCCGCGTGTGGCTCGCGAGCCGCGGTTTGCCGACCACGGGGCTAGGTGATCAATGCAGGATGGCAACAGGGAATGGAATGTGGAGTTCGTGCTCTGACTCTTAGAGAAGTCACTTATCCTCTCTGAGCCTTAGTTCAAAATGAGAGAGTTACCATTGGAGCCCTTCCCAGCTTTAAATTCTTCACTTCCCAGCTTTAAATTCTTCACTTCACGATTCTCTGAGACACTGTTACTGCAATTACCATAAAGCAGGGGCTGGATGAAAGAAGTCCCAAAGGTCCTACTCAGTTCTAAAAACTGATTATCTACTGAAACAGCAGATAATATTGTTTATTAAATGCAGTTTATGCATCACTTTTCAAAAATATTGTTTATTAAATGCAATTTATGCATAACTTTTCTATGTAAATCCCAGTTGCACCTGTATATGTTCATCAAGAATTTCCTATTAAAACTGAATTCAACATATTGACTGCAGCATTGGGTGTAGTAGCGAAAGACTGGGGAAAAAACAAATGCTCTTCAGTAGGAGACTAGTTAAATAAATCCTGGCATTTTCATCCAGTGGAGAATAATTTAGCCATTGGAAAACAAGAGGCAGCTCTATATGCATTGACATAAAACAATCTCCAAGATACATTAAGTGAAAAACACAGACATCAGAATCCTCTGTATAATATGCCAGTGTTTATTTATTCATATTTTCTTCTATCTGCAGAGGCTACATCTGGAAGCATAACTAAAAAATGACAAATTATAGTTGCTTAAGACAAGGACACTGAAGGCTTGAAAAATGGGGACCATAAGAAGATGGGAAATTTATTCTTTCAAATTTTTATTTTATTAAATTTATCAATATTTTCTTATTGCTTTTGCTTTGTGTCTTTTCTTAAGATGGTCTTGCTTCCCTCAAAGTTAAAACAGGTATTTATTTTTCTAATTCTATTGCATTTATATATGTTTGTATATTGTACAATAATCTCTTGTCTATGTTGAAATTCTTTTTTAGACTTACTTTACACTGTATAACTTAGCTTTTTTAAATTTTGAATTCTAGGTATTAACTTTTTGAATAGAAAACTGAGGAGAAAATAATCTGTCAGATTTTTTTAATTTAATATTTTTATTGATTTTTAGAGAGTGGAAGGGAAAGGGAGAGAGAAAGGGAAACATCAACCAGCTGCCTCCTGCATGACCCCCATGGGGACTGAGCCTGCAACCCGGGCATGTGCCCCAACTGGGAATTGAACCAGCAACCATTTGGTACTTGGGACAACTCCCAACCAACTGAGCCACACTGGCCAGAGACAGATTTTATTTTTAAGTAAAACAAAATTTTTAAAAAATCTGGCTTAGAGGGTGCATTTTATGGCATGTGAGTTATATCTCAATTAAAAAAGAATGAATTTCGTTTATATGGCAAGGTTAAGATTAACAGCATGAGAACTGGGTGGAGACAACAGAATCTTCTTAGTCAAGCCCAATGTTAGGGGTTAGCCAGGATCTCCCCAAGACTCAGTTTTATAGTTTGGCCTAGTTTTTTGTTTGTTTGTTTGTTTGTTTGTTTGTTTTGGTTTCTTTATTTTTTTAAAAAATTTTGTATTTATTGATTGATTTTAGAGGAAGGGAGAGAAAGAGAAAAACATTGGTTTGTTGTTTCATTTATTTATGCATTCATTGGTTGATCCTTGTATGTGCCCTGACCGGGGATTGAACCTTCAATCTTGGTGTATCAGGAAGATGCTCTAACCCCGTGGTCGGCAAACTGCGGCTCGCGAGCCACATGAGGCTCTTTGCCCCCTTGAGTGTGGCTCTTCCACAAAATACCACGTGCAGGCACACACGCATAGAGCGATTGAAACTTCACACACCAACTGAGCTACCTGGCCAGGGCGAGTTTGGCCTAGTTTTATAGGTTCAATACCTGTTCAGGCAAAAGAAACCTGCAACCAACCAAGAAGTATCTCTTTGCCTTGCTCACAAGTCTTACCTGAGAGTTGTCCCTGACTCCTTCTATCAGTCTGGTTCCCTTGGGAGGCCAGGTCAACCCAGGCGACAAATGGTCTTCCCTGAGAGCCGGTGCTCAGGCATAGGACAGCATGGGGCATAGGACAGGCCAAAATCAGGACAAAGAGGAGCCAATTCGGAAGCTGGACAGACACTGTCTGGCACCCAGAAGTTAGGGGTGCTGGAAATGGAGCAGAATATGAGGTGCAAAGCCAGGAGGCACCAAAGAGAGACTAACAGACAGAAGGAGGCAGCGCTGGGTAAACGTTTAGAATGAAGACTGGGAACCGTGGTCCTCGGTGCGTGGCTTGGCTGTGTGTGCCTGTGCACAAGCAGACAATAATGCCATTTGTATCACTATTGTCATCATTTATGGGGACCTGCTATGAGTGGAGGAGCACCAGGCCCTGGGACACAAAGACATATAAACAGGGCCTTTCAGTGTACTTGAAGAGTGATCATACTGATCCACCCAAAGGCACATTAAAAAGCTGAATATGGGGTATGATTGGAGTCATGGCCCACAAGAGAAGCTGAAAATCCTTGGATTTTCTTCAGCTTGGGGCCCCAATGGATGTTACTGGAATCCCCGGGGGAGGCCCACAGAGTGTGACGGGGGAATTCTTGAGAAGGTGAACATGAACAGGAGGGAGGACTAAGAGGAGAGCAAGACTGAGCCAAGTGGAAGAGATGAAAGAAGAGACATTCCAGGATTCCAGGGAGGCCTGGGAGGCAGGAATGCTGCCACCAGCAGTTTGGACAAACACACAGAGTGGGTCACTGGGTCAGAGCGGAGGTTCAGGCAGGAGAACAGCAAAGGCCAGACCCCTGTGTAGAGGGCCCTGACTGCCAGCCTAGAAGTTTGAACCTTACCATGCAGACAGTGGGGAGCCATTGAAGGTTGCTGAGCAGGAGGGTGACTCTTGTGAACAGGCATTTTAAGGGAGATTACAGAGGGGCCCTTTATCCCAGGCTTATTCAAAGCCCTGTGTGTATTTCAAGTGGCACTTGAGACAGAAAGTCGTAAAGCATTGCCCTGTGTCATGTAGACGAGGAAAAAAAAAAAGGTTTAAGGGTCTCACAAAGAGATGCTTCAGGGAGAACCAAAAATGAAGGGGGGCCGCTTTAAAGAAGGAAACAAATTTACAGGACAGAACCGCCAGGCGTCTGGAAAACAGCAGCACTTTCTTCAGAATCAAGAATGCCCCCTTTTGGCTGGGGGTGTTCTGCCTCCTATTTTGGAGGTAAATCGTGATGTCAAAACACTGCATTGTGGTGTAAGGAGTGAAACAGCTGGGAGGAGGCAGATGAACAGAAATATACATAAATAAAAGGCCTCCATTCTAAGACCACCCTCTTGCAGGGGACTTCTTCATCTGCCTCGCTCAGGGGCATCTCGGGGTTTTTGCCAGAGTTGCTGAGCTCCCTAATTACCTCCAACAGTTTTTCCTCTTAAAACAATGAAATTATTTTTTAAACATGTCAAGTTTTGATTCGGAGCTTTTCCGATGTCGTTCCCAATTGTGCATAGCGAGGCAGCAGCCAGGGCTGCTCAGGGGCCACGAACTGGGCAGCAACTTCAGGCCATAAATCAGCATTTAGGTAAGGTGGGAGAGGAAGTCAGGATTATGTTTCCGGTCTTAAACCTCTGCAGGGCAAGCTCTGTGAATGCAGAAGCAAAGCTGAGCAAGCGAGGGGCAGGGCCTGAGTTATGCACAAAACCCGGCCAGGGTGAGCTGAAGATAGGGGCGGGCAACTCCTTCACGTGGCTCCATAACTCCAGGGAGTCTGTTTCCTTCTTTCTCTGGCCTTTGCAAGGGGTCCCCCTCCTGCCCCAACTCCTGGGGGGCCTCTGGGCACTTTTAGTCTCTGCAGATCCCACATGAACACAAAGGTTTGCAAACTCAAAGCTGTCTTTCTTTGGGGGTCAGAAGGGCCTGCTCCCACCCCCTGTTCCTCAAAACTAGTGCTGGGCCCCAGTAATCCCTAGCTAAAGCAGCCCTGGTCAGGAGAGACAGCTAACCAGGACCTTGACAAGTCAAGTTCAATAAAAAACCAAATGTACCCAGGACAGGGGGTTGTGCAACTCATGGGAACTCCTCCTGTGCTGGTGTTTTCACTTTTAACCTCATTTCCTTGTGGAACTGTGTCTGTACATCCCAGAATACCCAGAAATGTTCTAATTTCACATGTTTTTCCTCAAGTCTCTGGAAGCACAGAGGTGCCTGCCCAGGATTGTGCCTAATGTTTTGGTTTGACAAAAGGTCACTGTGCTCATGACACACAGCTGGCACGAGGCTGCAAAAAAAGCATTTTCCTTCCAGGTGAAACTCAGTTACTTGGCTGGGGAGAAAGCCAGGCGTGGAGGAGCTCCAGGGTGCCATTGGTACCTGCCACTCTAAGCAGAGAGGCAGCTCCGGCACTACGGTGGGCGATGCCACTGAGCCACACAGTACCCTCAGCAGGGCTGGGTGCTGCCCCCCCTCCCCCTAGAGTCTCCCACCTAGGGCAGGAAGAGAGTGGGTTGAGATTTGGAATGTGAATGGCTCTGCATGCAACCTGTACATGCTTTTAAAAACAAATGTTTTTATTGATTTTAGAGAGACGAAGGGAGAGAAGGATAGAAGATAGAAACATCAATCAGCTGCCTTATGCATGCCCCTACAGGGGATTGAGCCCACAGTCCCAGCATGTGCCCTAACTGGGAATCAAACCAGCGACCTCCTGGTTCATGGGTCCACGCTCAACCACTGAGCCACACCGGCTGGGCAATGTACGTGCTTTATGGCTGTTTTAAATCCCTCTGTTACAGTTAGCCACCTCTGAGGCTCAAGGAGGACCTGCTGCCTTCTGTCCGCACTTGCAGGCTTGTCTCCCTTTCTGCAGCAGGCAGCTTAGTGGGTGGGGGTGCAAGGACCCACTACCCTGGCTCCTCTGGAGAAAAATACATGAGTCACTCCTCTGACTCCCCCACCCCCACCCCCACCCCAGACACTGTCACAGACACGTAGTCTCAAAGCCCCAGCACTTTTCCCTTTGCCTGGGACACAATAAAGGAATTAGGATCCACCAACTAAGTTTCTGCAGCTGACACTTCAAGGCTCAAAGTCTAGCTCACCAGCCAGCTCAGTCACACATGTCTGACGTGTCCTTTCTGTAACTAGGCCCCAATCAAGCCACCATGCAATTCTGCTAATTCAAACTGCTTTCCCGTTTAGGGAGGTTGATAGCCATCTCCCGGCTCCTTTTCCTGCTGACGTCATCCCACATTTTCTACAGACACAAATAAGGGTACGGCTCCTGGGATAGTTTTCAGGCTGCCCACGGTGGTGGGAGTGGAGGGATCCTGCCCTCCTGGGTCCACTTCACTTATGGAGCGTTTGGCAAATGGTCCAAGGTTAAGGGAGAGGCAAGGAAATAAATCACCTAGCTAAGGTTAAGAACCAAAAAGAACCCGGTGACTGCAACTCAGGCCCAGATCTGTCCTGGACATTTGCAATGCAAATCTGCGTTTTGTTCCCTGCCACGGACGGCTTGCACAATAGCCTGTGTATAAACATACACGCCAACAATGCCTGACTGTGCAATCGCGCTGTAATTACAGGCCGGCAGGAAGCTTGCTGCTAGGAACTGCACCATTCAACCTCTAGCCATCCCGTGTGTGGAGTCTCCACCGCACGGACGTACATTCCTGCACACACCAACGCGTCCCGCCGCTGCTGTTACCGTGGCCCGGGAGCCACCCGCCCGGCCCGCCAGTCCCCAGCCCCGGAATACTTTGCAGGGATGTCATAAACTTCTCAACTGTTCTTAAAAACAAAACAAAACCCTGAGCCACGAGGCTACCGAGAGCGGCGGGAACCACCATCGAAGTTCCCCAGCACATTCCTGCAGTCCCAGCAGTTTCAGAAACCAGAAACGGGCGACAGGCCACCGAGGCCATTGGAAGCGGGTTTTGGAGTTTTGTAGAGAAACCACTCACCCATGTACGTGGGTGTGCTGACAGTTTTTACGGCTAAGTTGCAAAGTGTTAGGCCTTAGTGATTACTGTCAGGTTCAGGACGCGGTGTGGGAGGGGGAAGGGTGGGATTTGTTTGAAGGGAGGGATTAGAATGGGCTAGTCGGGATGAGGAGGGAGCCACCACTCTCTCAATAAAACTTTTGTGATGCTCTGACTCAGAACCATAGTAATGTTCCACATACCACCCAAAACAAGCATTTAAAAGCGACCAGGATGTGGGAGAACCCAATGTGGCACACAAGCAGTAAAAAATGAACCTAATCACCCTAACTGGTTTGGCTTAGTGGATAGAGCGTCGGCCTGTGGACTGAAGGGTCCCGGGTTCGATTCCGGTCAAGGGCATGTACCTTGGTTGCGGGC
>NW_005871255.1:1994914-1997346 GCF_000147115.1 Myotis lucifugus
ACCCAGCAGCTCGCGCCGGGGCGCGCCGGGCCATGCAGCCGCCCGCCCGCGCGCTCCGGGCCTCGGGTGCCGTCTCCCTGGCTGCGCGCCCTCGGCTCCGGGGCGCAGCGGGCGGCCGTCCGCCGAGGCGGGACCCCTCTGGGAAAGGCTGGCTCCAGCCGGGTCGTGTCTGCGCTGAAGAAGTGCAGTCGAGCCTGGTCTCGGGTCTGGAAGGTGGTGTTGGGGCGCAGGGGCCCCAGAGAGCTGAGGTTCCAGGAGAAACACACCCAACCCACAAACAAAGCAGTGGGGGAGGAAGGAGAGAAAGTTTTTCAGTTTGGTGTTGCCTAGCTAGAAGGTCAGGTCAGAAAGCAGAGTGCTCTGTGTTTTGCCACATAATTGCCTAAGCAGGACCTTAAAAAACACGGGTCTCCTCCCCACATTTCCTCAAAAGGTCTGCGCGCTTATCCGTCGTCACTTCCACGGTGCTAAGTGTGCAGGATGGTTACCGTTTACGACACTTCAGGGGGCTATTCAGCGACTGCAAATGTTGAGGCTGCAAAATGGTTTCCTCCCCTGCGGATTTCCACCTCTTCCTTTACACTCAACACCGAGGATCTCTTTGGGGCCTGATGCATTCCGTGTTTCATCGCCAGCCGAAGGCTTGGAGGGGAGGAGGGAGTCCTGAGAAGAGGAGCTTCAGGCAAGAGTCATTCTGAAAGTTATCATCACCCAACATAAATGTGCTCACCCCCGAGAACTACAACAAAAAGCCATCTTTTTATTTCTGATAAACAGCAACAAAGTAGTTAAGCAGCAGTCTTGGGGGATAAATTCCTGATCCAGTAAAGCTGGAGAGAAAAAACGGGGCTAGCCTTTGCTGTGGCTTTAAAACAACAACAACAAAAACACCAGACATTTGAAACTGCAGTGGAGGGCTTTCATAAGAGAAACATTAGCTTCCTTGTAGCTTGTTGTGGAAAACAGGGACCTTTTTAAAGGTGGCTCAAAAGCATCATTTAGGGAAAATCCACCCTTTTCCTTCCTCCCCCCTCTCCCCCCAGATACTGCTTCTACTAGCACATTGGCTAGATCACAGAACCTCAGGTTGCAAGGCTTCATCTTTTCTACTGAAGTACAGGAAACCATAGAGTTGAGTGAAGTCTGCCCAGAAAGGTGGATGTGAAACTGATGGAAAGTGGCATCTGGGAAATGATCTGTAAGCCCGCCTTCACACCCAATGGGAAACCACAAAGGCAGACTCCCTCAAAGGCTGGGGAGCATGAGAACCAGAGCTCTCCTAGCAACACGAGAATCCATTTCCGGGCCTTTTCCAGCTTGCAGAAGCCACCCACATTTCTTGGCTCATGACCCCTTTTCTCCAACTTCAAAGCCTTAAGTCTCTCTGGATCGTTCTTCCATAGCCACGTCTCCCCCTGACTGATGCCTCTTCTGCCTCCCTCTTCCACTGTTAAGGATCTTTGTGATTACATGGGTCCACCCTGAAAATCCAGGATAATCTATTTTCAGATCAGCTCATTAGCAACCTTAAGTCTATCTTAGCCTTAATTCCCCTTTATCGTGTAACCTAATATAGTCACAGGTTCTGGGGATTAGGACAGGGACATTTTGCGGAGGACTGTTATTCTGTCTGCCGTAGCCCCTTCCTGAATTACATTTGGGCAATCGGACGTTAAGTCAATGCAAAGACGTGCTCAATGACTGTCTTCCTAGCTGCCCTGTGTGGAGGGGTCACTGAGACTCCAGGAAGAAATCCAGTCCTACCAACACCTTCATTTTAGCCTGTAAAATAAAAAGCTGTTTATTTCTCAGCTACCGATTTTGTGGTAATTTGTTACAGTAGCCATAGAAAATGAATGCAGTGGCATTTTCCAAACATCGTGTATTAGATACATGTATTACACGGAGTAGGAGAAGGCCCAGTTTTCAGATTACAGCTGAGCAGGAAGTCTGGCTGGGTGGGCCAAAGTCCCAGGATGCCAGCTCACAGGGAGGTTCCCAGAGTGACAGGCTGCTAGAAACTCTAAGACAGCACCTTGAACGTTCAGTCTGTATACAGCCACCTGGTTTAGGAATGAACTCCATCCAATTTACAAACCATTTCTTGGAGTTTATTCTCAGAATTGCTAACTGTAGTACTTGCCTGCCACCACGTAGAGGCCAAGTGTAGAAAAGGTTAACAAAAGTAAAACAAAAGCTGCTATGGAAATTCTGTGCTTTTTGGTGAGCACTGTGCCCCAGCAAGGCTGTGCAACCACCCAGAGTTTATAAATGAATCTTTTTTTATGTTGTTGTTGTTGTTTTTTAATTGATTTCAGAGAGGGGAAGGAGAGGGAGAGAGGGGTAGAAACATCAATGATGAGAGATAATAATTGATTAGCTGCTCCTGCACGCCATCTACTGGGGATTGAGCCCGCAACCTGGGCATGTGC
>NW_005871255.1:1998286-2049647 GCF_000147115.1 Myotis lucifugus
CCGACTGCCAATTTAGGCCTGATCCCACAGGACATCCCTCTCTCAATCTGGGACCGCTGGCTTCTAACCACTTACCTGCCTGCCTGCCTGATCGCCCCTAACCACTCTGCCTGCCAGCCTGATCAACCCCAACTACCCCCACCTCCCGCCAGCCTGCTCACCCCCAACTTCCCCCCTGCCAGCCTGCTCGCCCCTAACAACCTCTGCCTCGGCCCCGCCACCATGGTTTTGTCTGAAAGGACGTTTGGGAGGTCTCCTGGAAGGTCTAATTAGCATATTACCCTTTTTTTAGTATAGAGTATATTTATACTTAGAGCAGCCTACTACACTAGCTGGACAATGTGTGGCTTCCCAGAAATTTTAGAATTACTCTCCAGGCTGTTCCACTTGAATGGCCTTTGCCCTGTAGTGATGAGTTTTGCCTGGTTTCCTGACATAATGTTTGCCCTTTGCCCCTAGTTGGAGGGTGTGGTCACTGACTCACCTTCTAGGCTCCAACTACCTCAGTCCAGCCCATTGAATAACTCCCATCTGATGTGGCTGCAAAGAGGCTGATGACCTATATAGAATGCCACAGAATCTCTCTGTGGACCATATCCCAGATCCTGGTGTGGTTCTGGCAATATCTGTAAGCTTCTGTACAGAACTGCATCAGTCTTCTTTAGTCTAGGACAGTGGTCGGCAAACTCATTAGTCAACAGAGCCAAATATCAACAGTACAACGATTGAAATTTCTTTTGAGAGCCAAATTTTTTAAACTTAAACTATATAGATAGGTACATTGTTATTAACTTAATTAGGGTACTCCTAAGGCTTAGGAAGAGCCACACTCAAGGGGCCAAAGAGCCGCATGTGGCTCGTGAGCCGCAGTTTGCCGACCACGGGCCTAGGAATTCATCTTCCTCCAGAGAGAGGAACAAAACTAACAGCCTTGAGACCTGACAGCTAGAGGCCTGAATTCTGGGTCTTGGTTATAGATACAAACCAGCTGCCTTCAGAGATGGAGCTCATTTAACAAATAAAGCCTGACTTTGTGACCCATTAGTCCTGGTTTGAAATTACAGACTAAACCAAGTCAGGGATCTTAATGATTGGTGACTGGCAAACCTTGTCACATTTATTACAGGTATTGATGGACATGATGCAAGACATGGGTGTACATCCCAGACATGACTGAGGTATGGCCAGCATGGATTTTCCCAGCATGCGCTATCTCCGGAAGCAAATAACATTTGGAAGGCTATACTCTTCTTCTTCCTGTGGAGTTATGGAGCTTCTGGAGGTTTCTGGCAGCTATGCAAAAGGAATAATTTGAATTGTCTAAATCCTGTCAAGGCAGCGAATTGAGGCTAAATGCATCAAAAAAGTGAGACACGTGTCAAAATCCACAAGCAAGCCTCCACATGCTCTTTCCATAATTGAAACCAAATAAGAATCAATATACAAAGAACAGGACTAGTCAACCTGTGTTTCCACTTGCTCATCCCTTGCCTTCTGGTGTAGCTAGAGGACTGTGAGCTCACTTGCCATATATGTACTTAACAGTTGTTGGGAGACAATTCTCCATGGGTCTGTCACATTGCTGCATGCCTGTGAGCAGTCACTGACTGCTCTTTGTTCCTGACTATCTTTATAAGATAGTGTCTTTCTCAGAGCAAAGTACAGGCGTGCTTGCTGTCTGTCATTTAAGATCTGGTTCCCTAAGCTTTGGATTCCTCTCTCATGGTGTATCTTACTGTGTGCTCAGGTATCAACTGGCCCTCTTTGCACCATCTTTGGGAATTGGGGATCAGGGAACCAGCATAAGAAAAAGTCCAGCCCTGACCGGTTTGGCTCAGTGGATGGAACGTCGGCCTGCGGATTGAAGGGTCCCGGGTTCGATTCCGGTCAAGGGCATGTACCTTGGTTGTGGGCACATCCCCAGTGGGGGTGTGCAGGGGGCAGCTGATTGATGTTTCTCTCCCATCGATGTTTCTAACTCTCTATCCCTCTCCCTTCCTCTCTGTAAAAAATCAATAAAATATATTAAAAATTCCCTTATAAAAAAAAAAAAGAAAAGAAAAAGTCCATGCTTTTGCTACTGCTATTGCTGTAACTAAAGAAGTCCTCTGTTCTGACCCAGAAGCCTTGTGCGTTCTGCCAGCATCCATAAAACTGTGGCAGGCTAACTTTTTAGTTTGCAAGGAAAGTAAAAATCTCAAAACTACACATCAGAGGTTGTGACAGACCAAAGGATCAAATTAAAGAGTAAGACTGAAGCTAGGTCAGCACTGAGATATCAGGAATTTTGTTAATTTAAGCCCAGGACCAGAGAGGATCATATTAATTCTGGCTTGTTTGTAGCTGTATCGTTAGTTATATGTCCTATTCAACTGACTGACAGGCAATTCTAAACATGCTTAGGTGAACAAATTCATCAGTTTTCTCACATGTAAAATGAGAGGAGTTGTATTAGATTATTTCTGAGGTTCCTTCTAGCTATAACATATATGCTTTGTAAATTTTTAACAGGGCTGTCTAGCACACACATTAGGCATTTGACCAACTTAAATTAATGACTGCAGAGAGGACTGTGATATATAGTGCAAAGAACATAGTATTAGAAGTTTAGAAGCCTGGATTCCAGATCCAATCTGCCACTACCTAGCTGTGTGACGTTGGACAAGTCACTTTCCTTACCTTAAGGAGGCAAGTGTGGGATGTACACACAGGGTGATTATAGGGAGTCCAAGGATGTGGCATTAAATTGCACAGTGAAAAAGTAAGTTTATTTTTAATTATCTTTTTATTTTTCTGATTATGCTAAAAATAGGGTCTCAGTTTGCTGCTAATGTGTCTTTTTTTTTTCTCACGAGAGGATATTTTTCCATTGATTTTTAGAGAGAGAGAGAGAGAGAAACATCGATGTGAGAGAGATCCATGAATTGTTTGCCTCCTGACGTGGGCCAGGGATTGAGCCTGCAACCGGGGTACCTGCTCTTGACCAGGAATCAAACCTTCAACCCTTTGGCTGGAAGGTTGATGCTCTAACTACTGAGCAAAACTGGCTAGGGCGCTAGTGTGTCTTTAACACCTACTAATCTCCCTTTTTGGCAAAAATTCTCAAGCCCAGATATCTCACAGGCTGTGCTAACTAGAGAGCATTTAATAACATTGCCTAGGTGTTGTTGCTTTTTTAATTTTTGTTTTGACTGCCATTTATGGTAAATAACATAAGTTTTCCATTTATGGGAACAATAAAAAGTTTCCTTTAAAAGTAAATTTATTACAAAAGTGTTCTAAAATTTATTGTGGGAATGGTTGCGCAACTCTGTGACTATACTAAAGAACATTGAATAATTCGCTTTATATGGGTGAACTGGATGCTATGTGAATTAAGATATCAATAAAGCTCTTTTTAAAAAATATATATTTTATTGATTTTTACAGAGAGGAAGGGAGAGGGATAGAGAGTTAGAAACATCGATGAGAGAGAAACATCAATCAGCTGCCTCCTGCACACCCCCTACTGGGGATGTGCCCGCAACCAAGGTACATACCCTTGACTGGAATCAAACCTGGGACTCTTGAGTCCACAGGCTGACGCTCGAGTCTATCCACTGAGCCAAACCGGTTAGGGCTCAATAAAGCTCTTTTTAAAAGCAAATGAATTAAAGCAGTGGTCCTCAGCCTTCTGGCTCTTTAAGTACAGTTCCTCGTGTTGTGACCCAACCATAAAATTATTTTCGTTGCTACTTCATAACTGTAATGTTGCTACTGTTATGAACCGTAATGCAAATATCTGATATGCAGACCCTGTGAAAGGGTCATTCGACTGCCAAAGGGGTCACGACCCACAGGTTGAGAACCGCTGAATTAAAGTAAAAATGGAGACTAATTTTAATAAAATATCAGGCAAAGAATAGTATAGGTGGTCAGTTGATATAGAAAAAGTTGTACAGAGAATGCAGACCAAAGTTCAGAAAAACACTGGTGGACACTGGAGAAAAACACATTTGCTGGCAATTGATTTTGGACAGATTTCTTCATCTTTCTGAGCCTATTTCCTGGCCCACAAAATGGGAATCATAGTATCTCCCTTAGGGAAGGTAAAGGCACCGAAACCCTCGGCCCAGGGCCCAGCACATAAGTGACTTCTGATAAAGGTGAACAGTTGATGGCTTGACTGAGCACCTACTCTGGCCTTTCACATGTTAACCTCCATATCCTCATAGTAACCCTGTGCAATAGGTACTGTTATTCCCATTCAATAACCCTGGAGTAGATACTGTTATCCTCATGTTATAGATGAGTGAGCTAAGGCTCGGAGAGATTAAGTAACTTGCCTGGAGTCGTAAACTAGTAAATGGCTCTAGATGAGGTCCCAACTTCAATCTGTCTGTGGTCCAAGCTCTGTTCTTTTCCTTCACGACATTGCCCTGTCCCACCGATCTTGAACCCAGACCCGATTAAATAGGACCCATCTGGCTACCGGCAGAGAAAGGGGCGCACAGAAGGAACTCTGCATCTCTGTCTTGCAGATGAGCATCCTCAGTCTCACTGCCAGTCCAGAATAATCTCGTGACCCTGTTCCTGGTGCTGCTTCCCGTTGACTCCCCCATTTCTACTTGTCCAGTGGAAAATTCTCTTTCCTCATCCAGCCTGCCAGGAGCGGAAGTCCTTTCATTGGCCTCTTATTCCTGTTGCTGAGTCCCCACTACCTTTTGCTGGATTTTTCTTCTAGCATCCACTTACCTGATTAGCCTTTGGCTTTTTGCCTGACATTGGACCAGTGCTGAGCCTTGACCCACTGAGGCTCACCTAGGTGTCTTGGTCTCCACCAATCTCCTGATTTTAGGGTGACCTCCTCTACAACAACGTAATCAAACCTAGGCGACTTTTCTCTCTTGCCACTGCCAATCCCCTCTGCAGGCCACCGTCAGCTCCTGACTGGACAACCGTAATGGCCTCCTGTCTTGCTTGACTCTATTCCTTCTCCAAAGTATAATTAAAAACTGAGCTTTCTGAAGTGCAATCTGATTGTGAAACTCCCCTTCAGCATCTCTCCCCTGTCCTTTAAAGGCCTTTGTGAACTGGTGCCTGCTAAACCCTTTAGCCTCTTCTCTCTCCAGTCTTCTCTCCATTCACTACGAGCCAGTGATGTTGACACTGATGTTACAGCTTCTAGATGTCCTTGGCAAACAGTCAGTGTTCACTAATCAGTAATTAATGCACCCTGGCCTTTGCTTCCAGTCTCTGTACATGCGGTTCCCTCAATCTGGAATGCCTTTTCCTCCCCATTTTCCTTTTGGACTCTGCTTATGTGTCACCTCCTCAAGGGAGTCTTCCCTGCCCTCTCCCGTTCAGTGTACTTGTATGTGCTACAATCGTATCCTGTGCGTTCCTCTACTGTGCTGAGACAGAGCTATAGTGGAGGAACGGGAAGCGTTGGCCCTATAGTAAAACTATCTCAATTGAAAATGTAGGTATGCCACTCATTCCAGCTGTGTGGCCTTGGGCAAGTCACTTAACCTCTCCTCGCCCTATTTCCTCATCTGTAAGACGGAAGTAATAGTAATACCTACTAATAGGTTCCTGTGAGGACAACCTGAAACAATGCATAGTCAATAGCTTAATGCAGAGTCTGGGATATAGTGAGCACTCAATAAATATTAGCTATTATTATTTCCGCCTGCTTCATAATCTATTGTAAATACCAGTTCCCTGCTTTGTCTTCCTCACTCTAAACATCTTGAGGGCAGAGAGTCTGTCTCATTCATCATTGAATCTCTGGGTGCCTAACATAAAACTGGACACACAGGGTACTCAATACATATCTATTGAATGAATGAATGAATGAATGAATAAATCAGTGGATGGATGGATGTCTTTCTCCCTGGTTTAGCTAAGTTGACTTTGCCTGAAGTTCTCTTGTCATTCCCAAGACCGGTTTCCCCTGCTCTGACCTGGGCAAGCCACAGCCCAAATCTTGTCTATGGCATTGTGGGTTCAGATCTAAATAACTAGTGTCAATACAAGACATAAATACCCCCAGGTGGCGTAGATGAAAAATAACTTTTACACAGTTTGTCCTCTCAACACCTCCACCTCCCTTTGCTGTAGTATGTTATGACTAGATGTGGGCAGCACCCAAACAGAGCAGGCCATTCATCTCTTCAACAAGGGTTTGCTAGGCCACGGTGGGTGCTGAGGATGCCAGGGAGGGCAGGGTATGAGCCCTGCTTCCAGGAGCTTCCTCAGGGTTGGCTGGGTCCAGATCTGGCTGGCCAGACCAGGAGACAGGCTGTTTCATTGTTAGAGTGCATGCAGCAGACGGTAGGATCTGACCTAGCCTCATGGCTGGGAGCCAGGGTGTGACTGCAGTACCAGGGAATCTGTTTATCAGGATCTGGAACAAGTCAAAGGTTAAGGCAGGAGATTAGCCACACTCAGGAGGAGCCAGAGCAGAGCCCAGCAGAGGCTGGAGTCCAGAGGTGAAGCCCAGCACCAGTGTGGGGGCTACTGTCTGCTTGCTCTTTTCTTCTCTTCAGGGAGGAGCCTGAGGCAGAGAGAAAGCCACTCAGGATTTCCCACACTAAACCGTAAGAATTAATAAAGCAGCAGCAGTGGCCGCAGGCCAGTATTCAAAAGCAGCTTTGGGTCTCCTGTCAGAAAGGCAATGGCTGTGGGCTGGAAGGCCAGGCCTGCTCCTGGGCCAGCTGCTGGCAGCATGACAAGAGGGAACACCAAGGACTGAGGCACTAGGCTCAGAGCCTGCCACCAAACCAGCTGTGTGACCTTGCATAAGTCATTTCACCTCTGGGACTCCATTCCTCCACTTAGACAATGCACAGGGTTTCCAACGTGCAAATATGAAGGCTTCTTTCCCAGAGCAAAAAATTTCAAAGATTCCAGATGGCAATGGTAATTTTAGTATCTGTTGAGCCACACAATGCAAAATGATAAAAACAATAATCAGTTTTGTATCTTTTTTTTTTTGGTGTGTGTGTGCCCTTAACCAGAATCGAACCTGGGACCCTTCAGTGCACAGGCCGAGGCTCTATCCACTGAGCTAGGGCAGTTTGTATCTTTTCAAAGAATTTGTATGTGAAAGCCCTGGGCGGGGGATGGGCTAGAAGGGGTATATGGGGGTGGGAGGGGTGGGGGGAAGGTGGAGCATATGTAATACTCTCAACAATAAATATTTTTTTAAAAATTAAAAATAAAAAAATAATAGAATTTGCAGCCCTGGCTGGGTAGCTCAGTTGGTTAGAGCATTGTCCCAATATGTCAAGGTTGTAGATACGGTCCCCAGTTAGGGCACATACAAGAAGCAACCAATGAATGCATAAATAAGTGGAACAGCACATTTATCTCTCTCAAATCAATACATAAAAAAAATAAAGGAATTCAGCCCTAACAGGTTTGGCTCAGTGGATAGAGCGTCAGCCTGTGGACTCAAGGGCCCCAGGTTCGATTCTGGTCAAGGGCATGTACCTTGGTTGCGGGGCACATCCCCGGTAGGGAGTGTGCAGGAGGCAGTTGATCGATGTTTCTCTCTCAGCAATGTTTCTAACTCTCTATCCCACTCCCTTCCTCTCTGTAAAAAATCAATAAAATATACTTTAAAAAAAAAGGAATTTGTATTTTATGAATTGCAGGAGCATCTACTGTCACTTACAAAAACTTGGGATGCAACATCCTTTAAGGCCCAGAGTCTGGGCCTCCATGAAATTCGACCCAAATCCAGCCAGCAGAGCTTCTATCTTCCTTAGAATTCACAGAAATTAGTCACCTATCCCTCTGACTTGAAAAATATAAGGGACACCAGAGCAATGGGCCAGTGTTTTTCAAACTTTTGCTTTTTACGAAGTCCATCAATGATGCTAATATGATGGAACAAAATCTGAAAGTAGGGGTGATGGATGACATTTGCCATATTTTGGGTGCCCAGCCTCAGAATCCCTTCCCAGGTGTGGGGAAGACTCCACCCTCTGAGTCTCAGTAGAAATTAGAGCCCACGGCTCACCTCTCACCATAGAGGCTGAAAAGGCCAGACACTTGCTTCCCAGCCTCCTTCATCTGCAGAGCTTAGACATATGATCTGTGTTTGGCCAATCAGGTGCACTGCCCTGGCCTGAACCAGGGACCACAGAGGGAGTGCCTCAAAGAGCCTTTGCCCGTGCGGGTGGCAGCTGTGGTCGTCATGTCCAGATTCCAGGGTATCAGCAGCAGCAGGGTCATCATTCAGGCCCCTGCCCTGGTTGTGGCACAAGCTTCCCAGGGTTCTGAGGCCAGGGCAGGACTCTAGACAGCTTCTGTGTCACACTTCTGGCCATGCTCTTGGCTGCTGTCCAGCATCCTTTGTTGTCATTCCTGCCCTGAGCCTGGCTCTCTGGCCTTCCCAGAGATTCTGTGGGCTACCCAGCATGCTTTCTGTAAATTCCTCTTATGCTTAAGTCATCCAGAGCCGGTTCCTGTTGCATTTTTAAATCGGAACCCTGACCGATTTACAGTCTTATGTCAGTCTTAGCATCCAACTTGTTTTTGTATTTTGCTTTGGTCACAGAGTTCTGAGAAAATTCTGGTCATACAGATCAATGGTTTCTTAGTCCATTCATGCTGCTATAACAAAACACCATAGGCTGTAGCTTATAAACAACAGAAATTCGTTTCTTACCGTTTTAGAGACTGGAAGTCCAAGATCATTGTCTGATGAGGGTCCTCTTTGGAGTCGCAGACTTCTCATAGATCCTCACGTGACAGAGGAAACGAGAGAGATCTGTGGGTCCTCTTTTCTAAAGGCACTAATCCCAATCATCAGGGCTTTACCCTTATGATCTAATCACCCACAAAGGCCCCACCTCCTAATGCCACCATGGGAATTAGGGTTTCAACATAGTAAGTTTGGGGGGATACAAACACTCTTACCATAGCAGATGGTGTAAATAATAATGATAGACACCATTACACAGCACCCACTATATGTCAGGCTCTATTCTAATCAATTTATGTATATTAACTCAATTAACAAACCTTTGAAGTAGGTCTACCATTAGCATTCCCCTCTTACAGGTGAGAAAACTGAGGAACAGGGGAGTGGAGTAATTTGCCCAAGGTCAAGGATTTAAATCAAGGAAGTCCTGTGCCAGAGTTTGTGTTCTTAACTCCTACCCACAGCCTACCCCCCCACCACCACCACCATTTGAGATTATAATAGTCTTCAATTAAATCGATCTAAAAACCAGAAAGAAAAGTATTGGAAATTTTTGTTTGAATTGAATGAGTAATTATCAAAATATCCAACTGCTCTTTATCCTCATCATAAACATAAAAGTTAGGCAATAAACAACTAAAACTTACAGCAAGTACTAAACAAACAAGACAATGTCATCTCTCCATAGTCACTGCTAAAGGTGTTTGTGGAGCCCGGTGGAGCTGGTGCAGGAAGTACTCAGTTCTTCATTGCTCTGCTCTTTACAAGCAGACATGCCCAGGCTGGCGCAGCATGGATTCTTGCAGACACACCCACTATCGGTGCCAGCCCGCTCTCAGGGACGCCAGATGGAACTTGTGCCAAAGTCCTCACAAAACTGAGTTTACACAAAAAGCCCGCATTGATGGGGGTGTGACACGGGGGCACGGGAGTCGACGGAGAGCTCCCAATGGCCAAAGCTGGAACAATCTGAGGAATGAAACAAAGTAGTATTACATTATAACCAGAAGTATAAAATAAATATCTATGAGTTCACACTGTTGGGGTCCAACCCCAACGGGTCCAGGGATCCCCAAAGGTGTGGACGGAGTCGGCGAAGAATGAATGACATGGAAACTGGGTTCAGTTCATCAGCATAGCGAGGTTCTCCCTCCAGGATCTCCAGCGAAGTTCTGGCTAGGATCTCCAGCGAAGTTCTGGTCAGGATCTCCAACAAAGTTCTGGTGCCATGTTCTCCAGCCAGGTTCTCCAGGTTCTCCAGCCAGGTTCAGTCTTGGGTCTCCAGCCAGGTTCTGTCTAGGTTCTCCTGCCATGTTCTGTCTAGGTTCTCCAGTGAAGTTCTGTAGCCAGGTTCTGTCCAGGATCTTTTGCCATATTCTCTGGCTAGGTTCTGGTTAGGATCTGATGATGATGTGATGAGAGTCTGATGACGATCTGATGTTTATTGTCTTGTTACATCCGTATTTATACCAGCCGATTTTAATCCTGTCAATTTCTATTACAAAGGTTAGGGCGTTTCTTATCTCCATTCCAGGGAGTAAAGATTATGTAGTTTAACTACCCGCCTGGCACTTAATTAAGGGGTTGTATCCCCTCCCTAACCTCAGGGAAAGATCCCCACCTGGGGAAACAACCTTTCTCGGAGAGGTGACCTTGGTTAAAACACATGGCGCTAAAGGGAGCAAACATATTAAGAACAGTATGCTATATATGCCAGGTCCATTGAAACATATGCTGTGCAGATGTTTCTTTCCTGCAGCGACTGTGTCAAGCAGCAAGGATGGACCGGCTCCCGGAATCACACTTCTATAAAATTTTTAAAAGAAGAAAACCTTACAGTGGGGAAATCTGACAAACACTACTTCAGGCAGGTGGTCAAGATTAACATCAACAACCCTAACCGGTTTGGCTCAGTGGATAGAGCATTGGCCTGCAGACTGAATGAAGGTCCCAGGTTTGATTCCAATCAAGGGCATGTACTTTGGTTGCAGGCACATCCCCAGTGGGGGTGTGCAGGAGGCAGCTGATCAATGTTTCTTTCTCATCGTTGGTTCTAACTCTCTATCCCTCTCCCTTCCTCTCTGTAAAAAAATCAATAAAATATATTTTTAAAAAAGATTAACATTAACCGTCATAAATCATGTAGCACAGGTCGTTGATATGATGTGATGAGAATGGCACTTTACCTCTGCGATCATCCTCCCCAAACCCACAACTCCAGTCTATCACGAGTAAAGTACATAAATCCTGATAGAGGGATTGCAAACAGAGGAAAATACTCACCCAGGACTCACAAAGTCATCAAAAACAAGGAGAGTCTGGGAAAGCCAAGAGAAGCCCAAGAAGACCAGACACCTTAATGTAGCGTGGTACCCTGGATGGGATCCTGGACAGAAAGAAGGCCAGTAGGTAAAAACTAAAGAAATCTGAATAAACTATGGATTTAATTAATAATAATGTCTCAATATCGAGCCATCAATTGTGGCAAATGTACCATATCCATGAACGATGTTAATAGGGGAAAGTGGGTGCTGGGAAGGGGGCGGGTAATATGGGAATTCTGTACTATCTGCTCAATTTCTTTGCAAATCTAAAATTTTTTTCTGAAAAAATAAAGTCTATTCATAAAAAGTATAATAATAAAATTGACTGCCTTCCCCAGGGTGATGCAATTTAAACCTCCTGGGATAGATGTGTTTATTTAATGCATCCATATAGTTTTAGGCTACATACTTTTGAATAGCAGCTTTTTAAAAAATATATTTTTATTGATTTCAGAGAAGAAAGGAGAGGGAGAGAGAGAGATAGAAACATTAGTGATAAGAGAATCATTGATCGGCTGCAAGCCCCACACGGGGATCAAGCCCACAACCCAGGCATGTGGCCTGACCAGGAATCAAACTGTGACCTTCTGGTTCGTAGGTCGACTCTCAACCACTGAGCCACGCCGCAGGGTTTAATAGCAGCTTTAAAAATACTTAGATATTTTAAAATGAAATTCTAATCTTCACATTGCATGCCTGAATCACCTCAGAGTAGCTGAGCACAGTTGGAGCTGCTCTGATGGAGGGGAAATCACAAGGAATGTCCTTTGTCTCTGTCCCTAAAACTGGCTGGATCTCTAAGATGAAGGAAAAACTCCATGTCTCAAGGCAAAGCACTTAAAAACGATGCCATAACTTCCCTTCCCCCCACCTTTAAGACACAGCGTGAGCAACTGTTTGAGGCCAAGGCTGCAGTTGTCTTTGTCCTGCATTTGCTCGTCAAGCCCTGCGCTCCTCAGCAGCGGGAAGGGCAGAGGCTGGTATGAAGCAGGGCAACAGATGGCTGGGACACGTCCTCTTAAAGCTCAGCTGCCCTGGCGAGCCTGCCAAGCTGTGTACATTTCAAACGTCTGAGGTTCAACCAAAAGAGACGAGTAATGATTTTCAATCACTTGCTGGAACACATGGCTAATCCTTGGGTAGCCGAGAAGTGTGTGTTCAAGATTCACTTAAACCCAGGAGGGGGAACAAGGAAACCCTGGGCGCTTTCTCGGCTTTGTCCCCAGACCAGGCCACCCTGGAGGCAGCTGGGCATTTGTCCAGGACCCCAGTGTGCATCCTGCTTTCTATGCTTTGGGAAAGGGTGCGATGTTTTGGTACGTGTGTCTACCCGGGGTGAGGGTGAGACGGAGAAAGGCTGTTTGGCGGGTAGGTTTGGATCCTGAGAAATGATCCGCCCTGGCCTTTGCCTCCTGGTCTGGAATTGGGAGGTCTCTAGGTCAACCTGCTTCGTAAGTTCAGCCAGTGCCATTTCCCTGTCCTGATCCAGGCCCTTCTTCTCCCTTGCCTGGGTTATGCCAGGAGTCTCCCCCATTCTTCTCAGGCCTGCATCATCAGATCAGGGCCAGGGGATCTCAGGGAGCATGTGAACTTGTGTTTGTTCCAGCGGGTTGTTATAGTTTTAAATAGTGGAGTCAGAGATGTTTGGTCTCTCAACATCATTTCCCACTGAAGGGGCTCCTAAGAGAAATGTCTTGTTCAGGTCTGGGCTGGAAATGTGTAAGATGAATCTGGAACATCTTGCTACACTAGAAAGCAAAGGGACCAACAAAGACTACTGGAGTGACATCAGAAGGACTCAGAAGCCAAGTGCCAGAGGCTCCCACTGGCCAAAGATGGGACGATTTGAATGTCTAAAAGAATAATAATAGCAATGGATCAAAAGATATGCATGTCAAAATCCCTGAGTTCATAATGATACATTCAAGGGAAAGAACACAGCTCATTGGTCACCTTTGGAGGATGCCAGGGAACTAATTACTCTGAAAATGCATAAATAAAAAGAATTAAGCATGCGTCTTACTTTTCTTATATGAAAATGACCAGGCAAACCAAATAGTTGGTGGGCGAGTTTCTCTTTATAGACATATTCTAGCTAAGAAATGAAGAGGAGCCCTGGCCGGCGGCTCAGTTGTTAGAGCGTCAGCCAGAGGACCAAAGGGTCGCAGGTTCGATTCCCAGTCAAGGGCACATACCTCAGTTGTAGTTCAATCCCCGGCCCAGTCTGGGACCAAGCAGGAGGCAACCAATCAATGCATCTCTCTCACATCAATGTTTCTCTCTCTGTGTCTCTCCCCCTCTCTTCTACTCTCTCTAAAAATCAATGGAAAAAAATATCCTTATTTAGCAGGTGAGGATTAAAAAGAAAGAAAGAAACGAAGAGGAAAAAAGGTAGAATTAGAACATCATAGTTTTACAACCTCTAGGGAAATAATCAATTTAGGCCATGATCATCATCACCAGCCACTAACATCGCAAAAAGAGAGACGGCGAGATAGTAGAAACCTCTTGATGGGTGGACACAATACCTCTTATGAAGGAGTCGGGGTTGATTTTTAAATAAATAACAAATAATGTTTAGTATAAATATGTTCAAATTTGCCGTGAGACATATTCATTGTTTATATAAAATTCAAATTTAGCTGGGCATCTTATCTTCTTATTTACCAAGTCTTGCAACCTTAGAAGTAGTCCAAAAAAAATTAAAAGTAAGTGCTGCTACTATGAAAAATAATCTGCAGATGAGGGTCACATTACTCTGACTCTAGGCTTCCTCTCTGGTCTCTTGCTTCCTGCCTTACGCGCTACAGTCCAGCAGCACCAGACACATTGAATTGAGGCTCCCTGGAGCAGTCTTGAGAGACACTTGAGATAAGTCTTTTTTTTTTTTTAAATAAGCCAGGTTGCAAGTGGAGGGGTAAGGTAGGGCGGAGAGAAAAAGCTAAGGTCCTGCTTTTGGGGTGGGATGAGGTGACAGGCAGAGTTTGGGAAAGGAGCAGAGAGGCTTTAAAAAAAGAGGATGATTGCAAGTGTTGTTGATGATGCGCGCTGTATGCCCCTCCTTTGCCTGCTCATGGGATGCCTCGAGAGCAGGGCGGTTTGGATGCTGGGATAGGTCTCCAACATATAGCAGAGCGGCTCGAGAGGTCCTGGTTACATTCAAGTCGGTTTATATCTCTCTCCCCACTACGAGCCCTGCAAGGGTAGAGACTGTGTTTCTAGCTTTAGATTTCCCGTCATCTGGCAAAGTAGCCTGTCACTTCATACCTGTCCGGTGAGTGAATGAACGAGTAAATGCATCCCTCTTCACCCTTTGCAGAGATGGTCTTATTCTGACATAACAAAAGGTGGTTATTAGATAGACGATTGCCTCACGAAGCACTGAATTTAACCTTTGCCATTTCCACACACCATAACAAAATAGTTTCCAGGTTGAAACAAAGGTCAGCTCACCGAGGCAGAAGCTGGGAGTCATTCTCCAAGGCATCTGAGACAGTTCCCTCTGGAATGGAAAGCCTGCCTGCTTCCTGTTTTCACTTGCAGCTTCAGCTCTGAGTGTGTGCCATGTACGTGTCTCGTGACGTGTTGTGGCAGCTGTGATGAGGCTCACATCACAATTAGATGACGGCCTTGGAAGAAGACCTATGGGCAAGTCAGGAGGAATAATGAGGGCAACGGAGAGTATCGCTCAGGGAAGCATGGCTGTCTGGAAAGGTCTGAGACCTCATCGTCTATTTATTTACGAGTGAGATTAAGAGAAAGAAAGAAGAGGAGATAAAGATCGCACTCGTTGCCCTGGTCAGGAGGCTCCACTAGCTGGAGCATCCTCCTTTGCACCCGAAGGTTTTGGGTTCATTCCCAGTCAGGGCACATGCTTAGGTTTTGGGTTCGATCCCTGGTCCAGACATGTACAGGAGGCAACCTATTAAAAATTCTCTCTCACATCTTCCTTGCTCTCTCTCTCTCTCTCTCTCTCTCTCAAAAACCAATAAACATGTTCTTGGGTAAGGATTTTTTTTTTTTTAAAGTTAAAGGTCCTGCTCCTTTAGAGCAAAGGAAAGGAGGGAAAGGCTACTAAGTATCGTAGGCTTAAGAATTTCCTTATATGACCATGATGTAACAAGACATTTAAAAAATTTCTAGCCCTAGCCGGTTTGGCTCAGTGCATAGAGTGTCAGCCTGCAGACTGAGGGTCCCGGGTTCGATTCTGGTCAAGGGCACATACTTGGGTTGCAGGTTCTCCCAGGCACCAAGCCGAGTGTGGCGCCTGTGGGAGGCCCAAGCAATGATGTCTCTCTTACATAGATGTTTCTCTCTCTCTCTCTCTCTCTCTCTCTCTCTCTCTCTCTCTCTCTCTCTCTCCCTCTCTCCCCCTCCTTACTTCCCTTCCACTCTCTCTATCCTTGGGTGAGGATTTAAAAAAAAGAAAAAGAAAAAAACAACAGAAATGTATTGTCTCACAGCTCTGGAGGCTAGAAGTCCAAATTCAGAGTTCAGCAGAGTTCAGCTCCCTCCAAAACCCACAGGAAAATCCTTCCTTGCCTTGTCCTGGGTTCCTGGTTAGCTGGCAAACCCTGGCACTCCTTGGTTTACAGCTGCACATCTCCAATCTCTGACTTCATGGTTTTCTCCCCGTCTGTCTGTCTTCATGTGACCGTCTTCTTACTAGGACACCAGTCATATTGGATTAGGGGTCCTTCCTACTCCATCCAGAATGACCTAATTTTAACTAATCACATCTGCGAAGACCTATTTCTAAATAAGGTCAGATTCTGAGATATTGAGGTTAAGATTTCCACATATCTTTTTGAGGGAAACACAATACAATTCATAACAGAGCCATTTTGGGAGCATGTTACATTAAAACAGGATTCACTGATCCAATTGACCCAGAGAATCAAATTGTTACCTGCTCAGCCTCCGCCTTCTGAAAGTCGGTATGAAGCATCCGTCTCCAGTTGACCAAGTTTCCCATTGTATTCGCTAGGCCTGCTGGTTTATAGAACTCTAACCCAAGGGTCACCCGAACTGTGAGTTACTTATTTGTGGGAGACAGTAGTATTTCCCTACCCTTTCTTCCTGAACAGAAACTACGATCATAGTTGTATGGCTATGGCAAAAAAGTTATTTACTCATCAGTCTCTGGCCCTTCTTGGTAAGAAAGAGTTTGAGGTCTGGAGCTGGCGATGGCACTGATGCTAGATCAATGCTTCCTTTCTTACTTATATCCCGGCACACAGAGGGTCAAAGGTAGCATTTGCAAAGCACCGGGGCGGGGTTGGGGGTGGGGGGCGGGCAGGGCTCCTCTAGCCACCTCGCCCTGCCCAACTTTCTGAAAGCTAAAGGGATCACCATCTCGGGCACAGGACACCCACCTCGGACCCTGGGAGGGAAGCCTAGGGCTAGATGATTATACAGATAATCTACAGTTCTAATTCATTAGGGGAGAAAATTGTTGACAGGTAGAAAAGACCTAAGGTCTCTACCATTATAAAGCAGTGCAGTGCCTAGTCCAGCATCAGAACTAGAATCTGTGACCACAGTTTTCTTCTCTGGCTTAGAGTCCTTCCTCATGGAAGATGAAGGTCTCAGCACAAGGAGAGATAATTAGTTTGTGAGCTGTGATGGGCTCTCCCTGAAGAGGGTTAGTCAGCTTCACTAGATTGCATTTTCCTGAAATGGCAGCATCTCCTCTAAGGCACGATTCCTCTCAAGTGCCACCTCCTCCTCCAGGCAGCCCTCCTTGATTATCTACCCTGAATTTGGTGATCCTTCTCTGTGCTCTGGCACCTACTTTCATCATAGCACCTGTTGTATTAATAGAGTAACTTATCTGTCTTTCTCACCAGGTTGCAAGCCCCTGGCTCTTATATTCCTTTTATTGCCTATGTCTAGTGCCTGGTAGGCCCACACGCTTACTGAATAAAATGAATGTCACAGATCACTTTGGGGACAGTGGATGACTACTTCCATAAGTCAGTTTCCTTAAAAGCCACCCAATATCTGCTTGGTGCCCTGAACATCTCCACCTTTGCTCACACCTGGATCCAGGCAACTATAAAATTGACTATGCTTTTTAACTCAGGGAATACCCCTGCTCCTTCTCCTACCTTCCTGTAATCCCTCTTGCTCAATTCTGGTGTCCTCAGCTCCCATGGGTTGCCAGCTCCTAGGATTTTCCGACTGAAAAGGGACATCTCAAGAGGTATTGGTTACACTTCTGCCCATGAGTGTCTCCTCCTGATTGTCCCTCACTCCTCCCTTGGCAGTCACATGTGGGGCAGGTCAATATATAGGGCACGGGGGCTCCTGCTCATCAGGAAGAGGGGCTCAGGACTGTCTGTGACCGACCTCCCTCCATCTTTTCTTTCTTTCTTTTTTTATTTTACTATATTTTATTGATTTTTTACAGAGAGGAAGGGAGAGGGATAGAGAGTTAGAAACATCAATGAGAAGAAACATCGATCAGCTGCCTCCTGTACACTCCCTACTGGGGATATGCCCGCAACCAAGGTACATGCCCTTGACCGGAATTGAACCTGGGACCCTTGAGTCCTCAGGCCAACGCTCTATCCATTGAGCCAAACCGGTTAGGGCCATTTTTCTCTTTCTTTCCTTTTCTTTCTTTCCCTCTCTCTCTTTCTTTCTTTCTTTCTTTCTTTCTTTCTTTCTTTCTTTCTTTCTTTCTTTCTTTCTTTCTCTCTCTCTTCTCTCTCTCTCTCTCTCTCTCTCTCTCTCTCTCTTTTTCTTTCTTTCTTCTTTCCCTCCCTCCCTCCCTCCCTCCCTCCCTCCCTCCCTCCCTTCCTTCTTTCCTCTTTCCTTCCATCCTTTCCCTCTGAATTTATTTGTGTATCTATTTTGACAGTTTTATTGAGATATAATTCACATACTATAAAACCCACGTTTTTAAAGTGTGCAATTCCGTAGTTTTGGTATATTCATAGAATTGTGCAGTCATTACCACTATCTAATTCCAGAACGTTTCCATTACCCCCAAAAGGAGCAGTCCCTTCTCATTCCCTGCCTCACCCAGGTCTTGGCAAACACTAATCCACTGTCTATCTCTATGAATTTGCTTACTCTAGATATGTCATATAAACGGAATCGCAGGATGTGGCCTTTTCATGCTCTTATTAACCTATTCAATTCCTTTGCCCACTTTAAAAATTGAGTTATTTGTATTTTTATCATTGAGTTGTAGGAGGTTTTATTTATTCTGACTTCAAATTCCTTATCAGATCTATTATTTGCAAATATTTTCTTCTATTCTGTAGGTTTTTTCATTGTCTTAAATTTTTTTAAAATTACAATTGATATTACATTAGTTTCAGGTATAGGTTTTTTTCAATTTCTTGATGTTGTTCTTTGGAATGCAAGAGTTTTCATTTTGGTAAAGTCCAATTTATCTGTTTTTTTATTTTGTCATTTGTACTTTTAATGTGATATCTAAGAAAAAATGGCCTAATCCAAGGTCATGAAAATATACTCCTTGCCCTAACCAGTTTGGCTCGGTGGATAGAGCGTCGGCCTGTGGACTCAAGGGTCCCAGGTTCGATTCCGGTCAAGGGCATGTACCTTGGTTGTGGGCACGTCCCCAGTGGGGAGTGTGCAGGAGGCGGCTGATCAATGTTTCTCTCTCATCGATGTTTCTGGCTCTCTGTCCCTCTCCCTTCCTCTCTGCAAAAAATCAATAAAATATATATTTAAAAAAAAAATATATATATATATATACTCCTTTGTTTTCTGCTAAGAATTTTAGTTTTAGCTTTTACATTTAGATTCACCATCCCCTCTCTTCATTTTTGGTCTATCACCTCCCAAGGACAAATGCATTTTACAGCAGGTTTGTTTGGTATAATATTCTCTGATTGTCTGTTACCTTTACATTGGGATGAGATACTTCCTTAATAAAGTTATTCACATATTTAGTTGTTCTGCGAAATGGACATTTATACCTTCAATAAACTTTGGCTTCCATCATGTAAAATAAAACCCACAGACAAACAAAAAATTAAAAGAACACTCCCCCCCCCCCCGCCCCAATATTCTTTCTGGGATCCAACCAGGCTGTGCTCTGCCACAGACCGAGGCTGGAGACACTCCAGGCAATGACAGGTTTGGAGGTGGGTTGAAGCTCAGTGGTGTAAACAGGGAGGGGAGATCATCTGTGACCTCAATACTGAGGAAGAAGGACTTCAGCTGCAGAACTCTTCGTACGGGCCCTTGAAGCTTGGCACACTGTCACCTCACTACTGACCCTGCCCTTTCTGCAGCTGGGGCTCATTGTTCCTCTGCTTTTGATTATTCCGTTCAGCCACTGTCCGAGCCATTGTCTGTCAAGATGTTTGGTTTTGGAAATCCTGCATTACACCTCTGAGCAAATGATACCACATCTTCTCTCTGAATCCTGCAAAGTTGGTAACAAAATTAGTCTTAGTTTTCTTAGACATTGGTTTTGTGTGGTTGTTGATCCTCTCCAAAGGGTATGTTTGTTCTACTTATCAGCAAATCCTTCAACTTTCTATTTATTTGAATCCCTTCAAAAACAAGGAACAAATTCATTTTAAAAAAATCAAACTCTACTTTTCATCTGGTGAAGTTTTCTAGGCTTCAGATTTCGTACCACTGGAAGGATAGTGCCAGAAAGGAAGATCATTTAAATCTGACATATTTTTGCAGATGAGGCCATTACTTTATTCTTTTGGAACAAAACCTCCCAGAAGGATGTAATTAGTAAGGGCTACATTTTACATTTCTACAATGAGATAATCACCTTCTCTAGGAGCAGCAGCTAACATCTATCTGTCCAAAGTCTACTTTCTAGTAAGTCAGGCCACACAATATGCAGAGGGACAGCTTGGTCACTCTTTCGAAAGAGATTTTAAAGCTGATCTGCGATGATCTTCTGTCATCCAATAAATGGAAATAACACCCATCATCCAGGAAGCCACGGTGTGGGGAAACCGACAAAAGGCCACAGAGGGACATAAGCTCTTGGCTGTCATAACTCCACACCATTTGGAGGTCTAGATCCAAAGATGGCTTGGCTTCTTTTGCTGCTGGTTTGCTCTTAGAAATGTCAGGCCCTCCGGCTCAGAACATCATGACCAGACTGGAAGCCCAATGGCATGGAAGTCTTGGTCTATCCTGCTAAGTGTCAGGATGCTTTTAATGGAAAAACAGGATTAATAACGTGCATGCAAAATTAACTTAATATTGACCCCTTAAAAGATACCTACACAATCTTGTCGATCCACTTGAAAAGAAGCAGCTATAAAATGGTATGTATAATATGCTGGCCCTTTGGGTAAAGTGATTACATATGCTTTTAAAAGTCTAGAAAAGAGATACATTAAAGTGTTTTCTTCAGATAATAAACCTACAAGTTTCCCACTTTATACTTAAAAATTGTAATAAAAAAACAAATGTATTGGGCCAATTCCATTTTGGAAAAAAAAAAATTAGGCCTTTCCCTGAACTCAAATGCATGTTCAGGATTTTAAAAATATGCAGCAAAGAGTACAAATTCGAATCTGCTACTCTGCGATAAAACTTAAAAATAATCAGTCTTTAATGGTGGAGAAGCAGGCCAAATGTCTGCTGCTCAAGCAGGCGGGGCCAGCCCTAAATTCCAGGTCACAGGGCAGTTTGCCAGGGCTGCGGGCTCATGATGCTTCTGCCCCCTGCTGGAATGCTTGGGAAAGTGCAAGCTTTGGCCCAAAAAATTTCTCCAGGGATATGACCCTGGAAGATGAGTGCTTATGAACCCAGTGCCACTTCGAAAAACTGGCCTTATTGCTCAAAACTTCTGGAAGGTCTTGCCACAGAGAAACTAGTCATGTAGCAAACCTTTAATTAAGGCTCCCTAGCCTGCTTTTGACACCTGTTTATTTTTTAAATGCCCCAGACTTCATTCTAAGCATTTATGTATATGTAGAACATATATAGATAAAAAATAGCTTTCTTTTTTGTTCCACCCCACATTTTATAGTATATATTATATTGTACTATAGTTTTTCCTTTGACTTGCTTTTTTTAACCTATCAATATATCCTGGCAGGGTCAGGACTAGGGTGAGGCGGGCGAGACCTGTACAACCCTGAGAATGGCCTCCTTATATTTTTGTGCCCTTTGACAGCACATGCAGGTTAGCTTCATTATTTTGACCTTAAATAGTATTCTATTCTATGGTATTAACAGGCCATCTGGATGAACCTTTAGTTATTTCCAATTTTTAGCTATTACTAAAATGCTGTGTTGAAATCTTATAGCTGCCTCCTTGTGCATGGAGTCAACGTTACAGTTTTTTTACTCTATGGTTTATGTTTTTTTACCTTGTTGAAGAAGCCTTCCCTACATTAAGGTTATAATAGTGCCTTCCTATATTTTCTTTTTCATTTCGGGCCTGAGGTGCAGAATTGATCTAATCCCACTCCTTGGCTCCTCGGTTCATACTCCACGCAGTCATCATTGGTCCATATAAGACACTTTTTAAAATATTTCCTTTTATCCCCATTTCCCACTCCAATTCCTCCTGCCCACCAGACAATCACTCTGGTGTGTTTGTATGTTTTCTTATAAAATATGTAGTATATGTATGGGAGATTTATGTAAACGATATTGTGTCACAGACCTTATTCTATTTCTTACTATTTTCATTCAACATTGTGTTACAAGCTATCCACATGGCTGTGGTACATGCAGTTTCTTGCTCTTGACTGCTTCACTCATCCCTTCCCCTAGTAGTGAGCCCCTGGAGCCTTCAGCTCCCATTACCAGAAACAGCCCTGCAATGAATAACCTCGTGTGTGGTCCATCCTGTGTGAGAAGTTTTCTAGGGTATATTTCCAGAGTGCTTACATTTTCTTCTAATACTTTTATAGTTTGGTTTTTTCTCCTATTCATATACCCATCCACATTTGATTAATTTATCTGAGCACATTTAGCCTGTGCTATGATCTCAACTCTTCGTTCTTATAATTCTCTTTTAGAAAAAGAAAGAAACCCCATTTCCATTTGATCACGTTTCTTCAGCTCTGTTGAGCTAGAGGTTGGGAAGGAGTGTTTTATGTTTTGTTTTGTTTGAATTTCAGCTCTCAGATTTATGCTACATGATAATAATATAATTTAGTGCCCTAGCCAGTTTGGCTCAGTAGATAGAGTGTTGGCCCATGGACTGAAGAGTCCCAGGTTTGATTCCAGTCAAGGACACGTACCTGGGTTTCAGGCTTATTCCCTGGCCCTGCAACCAATCGATATGTCTCTCTCACGTCAATATTTCTCTCTCTTTGTCTCTCCTCCTCCTTTCCACCCTTTCTAAAAAAAAAAAAAAAAATCAATGGAAAAATATCCTTGGGTGAGGATTAACAAAAAAAGATAATATAATTTAGTTTGGGTCCTTCCTAAAGCAGAACTGAGACAAGGATGTTGGTGACAGTATTTTATTTGGGAAGCTATCCCAGGAATACCAGGAGGAGGGAAGAGTGAAACAGGGAAGACAGGAAAGCCAATGAAAGATGCATTACTGAGCTAGTTATAGCTGGCACAGTTTCCCTGGAGACCCTTTGAAGAGCCATTTAAAATTACCTGGAATTGTCCCTCTGAAGGATGGAAAATTGAGACATTGGCTCGCGTGCGCACATACACACACTCACACTTTCCTGCTGTGGCTGTGCCTGCAAAGTAGATTGGGCAAGCTGTAAGCTAGGAGAAAATCCTGAGACAGAAAAGCTGAGTGACTTCTTGGTGTTTGAGTGGGAAGCCATCAGCATGCATAGGAGCTGCTGACTCTTGGCTGCCCACTTCTTTCCCTGAACCTTGCTATTCATGTATAGATGACCTCTGACCTCTCTGTCCCCACCCAGCAAGACCTGCTCAGACCTCTGCAGTCAGGACCTATTATTACAGCGTCCCCTCTGCCTCCCTGGCCCCAGCCGCTCTGCTCACCCCTCTGACTGGCCTTTAGCCACCCACCTTTTCCTCCTGCCCAGCACATGTGCCCTTTTTATTTCTCTTTCCAGCTTCGCTTTTGCTTTCTTCCCCTCTTCTCTCCTGTTTACCTCCTTAAACCTGCCCAACAGCCTCAGTGAACCCTACTAAGATCATTTGCCACTGGGCTCTCACAGAAAGTGTCCACACTCAGCTTCAAAAATTAAAGTAATCAGAATGATACCGAATACTGTTTGAGCAGTTACTAAGTGGCAGGCACTGCTGTTTGTATTGGTAGAAGAACCACCTCATGAAGTAAGTACTACCATCATGTCAACTTCACAGATGAGGGAACCTGTTGGAGAAGATGACTTATCTGGCTGATGGAGCTGGGCCTCAGGTGTGGGTGTCTGGCCTAAGGATTTCTTCTTGACCACCTCAGTTAGCTTAGCCATTACGTGCCAGCGGACTTGGGTAAGGGACTTCACTCCTTGTGTCTGGTGTTTGACTTTTCAGACAGCACAGTCTTTAAGGTTCCTTTTCTTTCATGAAATTATTGAAAGTATGAAATAAGATTTTAAAAAATATAACACCTTGTTATTTTTCATGTTTGTTTTGATTTTTTTTTGTTTTTAGTTTTCTTGGTTCATGTGTTACTGCTATACATTTTTCTCAGGGCTCACCCTAATAGATTCCCCCCCGCCACCAACCTCCAGATAGTTGAGATTCTACTATTAAAATTAATTCATTTGATGTCAGTTTAGTTGTATGGAAGAGCATGAGTGAATTTAATGACCTTTCCTGAGAACTAGTTTTGAAAGAGGAGACCGGGAAGAAGCATGAATGTGCTAAGCCCGGATTAAAGGGAAGCCATGCTAGGTCATCACCCTGGAAAAGCTCTCGCACATGTCACCGGGATTTATGTTCAAGAATGTTCTTGGCAGCGTTGTTCATAATGGGCTCAAGCTGGAAATAACCCTGTCCGTGCAGAATAGAATGGGAAAATGCACTGTAGCATAGGTATTAATGCGATGGACTACAATGCAGCAATGGAAATGAGTGACCTACAGCTAACTACAGCCATATCCTTAACTCTCACGAACATAATGCTGAGGAAGAGAATGTTGACAAGAGAAAACTATTCCATGGGAATCCATACTGGCCAAGGCTCAAAGACAGGTGGGAAGATTATAAAGACTATGAAGGAAATTAACAGCATGAATGTCAGGAGAATAGTAATTAATTATAATGGACATGGAGGGGATTGTGATTATTCAGGTGATGCACAGGCATCTTCTTGGATGCTGACAGTTACTATTTCTTTATCTGGATGTTGGTTCCACAGAGGGTTGCTTTGCAATTATTTGTTAAGCTGTCCAAATGTGTTCTATGCATTTTTATGCCTGTATGTTTTATCTCACTCTTTTGAAAAGCAGGGACAAAAGGAAGGGAGGGATGGAGGAAGGGAGGGACAGACAGGAATGCCAGCCCCTCAAACCAGATCTCATTTCTTTGTTTTTTTCTTTTTTATTGAATTTATTGGGGTGAAATTGGTTAATAAAATCATATAGGTTTCAGAGGTCTAATTTATGGGTTATAGCAAATCCAGACCAGGTTCTAGGAGACCTGGAAGAGAAGTGGTCAGGTTTGAGGCAGGTGCCGGAAGGCTCTGTGCATAGCATCTGTGGATATTCAGCTGCCAAATAGTTTTCCGTTGAACCAATTTGTTCTCTCACCAGCAGTTGCCATTGCTTTGCATCCTCACTATCAGCTGATATTGTCAGATTTTTAAATATTTACTTCTTTTGTAAGATGTGTAAAGGTATCTCATTATTGTTTTAAGTTGCATTATTCTAGTAATTAATGTTGAGCATCTTTTTAATGTTTTGTTTTTGTCTTCTGTGAAATGCCTTTTCAAGTCTTTTGCCCATTCCTCCCCTCCCCTCGGGTTGTTGTCTTTCTTATTGATTTATTGCAATATGTATTTATTTTGGATATTAGGGCTTTGCAAGTTGAAAATATCTTTCCCCATTCCATGGCATGTTGCCTGGGTTTTGCTAGATGGATGGCACGGAGGTAGCAAGGGTTTGCTGCTCTGAATTCCTTTGCTTACCCCTTGGGTGCCTTGGAATTGGCTCAGCCTTCCATGGGCTGCCTTTCTCGTGCATCTTGGAGTTCCTGGCCCCACAACCCCGGCAGCCCTGCTGTCCCCTCCGGAGGCAAGCGAGCCCCCATGAGAGGGACAACGTGAGCCCTGTGCAGATAGAGCCTGTTTTGTGTTTTCTTCTCTCCTACTCTCTTCCATTAGCAGAGAAAATAGAGTTTGCTCTGTCTCACCGCATTAACTTTCACTTTATACATCAGCGCAGAAAAGAGTGGAATGAGAAAGGATTTGGAGGTCAGCCAGTTTCTGAAGCCCTTTGTCCTGGCCTGGATTTCAGTGTGTGGACAATGGTAGGTGCTACCTGAGAACTGGGCACTTGACTGTGCCAGGGCAGAAAGAGAAACTCACATCTTGCCAAGGGGCAATGGGCCATGCTACCTGCATCAGCATTTGAAGCCAACATTAAGAAGGTTACTAATGGGCTTGGAAGCCGTTAGCAACCCTCCCTGTAATACCTATGTATTCTTCCAGCCGAAGTGAGCGGTAACTGAGTACTGTTATTCTACCCTAATTTTCTTTGCAAGGAGGCCTGACTCTGGTGAGAAGGGAGTGGTGGATCCCGAATTGAGGAGAAACTTTAAGAATTAAAATTGACATGCAACAAGGACAATACAATTTTGAAATAAAATCAGTCGGTCTTCCCTCCCCACTACCTTGAGCCCTTCTCTAACCCCAACCTCTTGAGCACAACTCTTGGTTTGTGTGACATGGAAACCACGTGTGCAGACTGGGAGGTGGGGGGTAGTGTGAGACAGCCCACTGCGGGCTGGAGCTGCCGGAGAACTAAAGACTGAAGCACCTGCAGAAAGGGTGCAATCTGGGGGCTGAAGAACCTGCTGTGTGTCGGATAATGTAACACTTTCCTTGGCTGGTGAGAGAGATGTAGGAAGGGCTTTGTTACTTTCAAGGTTGTCTGGAGTCAGACGTGAGTTTCTTTAGACCAGAGAGCACACCCTAAGGCAGGAAATGGGGGCTCAGCTATATCTGGGTCATCCTCATGGGCTTCTCTTTGTCTGCGCCAGCGGCATGCTGCACACAAACAACTCGTTTTCTCCCGTAAATTTACCAAAAACCTGGGACTCCTGGGACCCCCTCGACTTCTCACAGGCACAACCAGAAACCGGCTCCAGCTCTGAGACCGGCAGCTGCTCTGGTGGTGCCCACACTGGACCAGTGATTGTATCTCCCCTGTAGATGGTTTCTGAACCCTTAGAGCAGATCTTCACATGGAACCTGATCAGATTCAGTCCATTGTTCCCTGGGGTTCCGTGTAGGTTTTCTCAGAAGCCAAGAATAAAATAACAATTTGAGTGCAAGTCGTTTACATTGGGAATCATCTCAGGAAACAAGGAAGCACAGCGGGGACCGGAGGAGCTGGGGGCCCAGCGGCGGCTCTGCCTGCAGCAGTGAGGTGAGCCAGGAAGTCAGCAGTGACGTGTGAGCACAGAGACACCCAAGGCCCTGAATCAACCTCCGGAGCACCAAGGCTGCCGCCTCACTTCTGCCTTCCGAATCTCATGCGATTTTTCTCTTGTGGCCAAGCCTAACGTGTTCCACGTAGGGAGGAGGCTGGGAAACGGAACTCCAGCTCCACAGCTCACCCCATGAATGTACAGACAGTTCAATTCTCAGTCCACAAAGTCTGGCGCGCAGAACAGCACTTGCTTTGTTTTCCGTATCAATTGAGTTCCTGCCTGAGTCTAGCAGCCCCATCCCCACAGACAGGCAAAATGTTCAACTTCCAAAATGTTCGTTCCGGGGGTTCCCCACCTTGGGGTCAGGTGAAGATTCCACCGTCTTACCCAGTTCCAAGTGGGAGGTGCCCTGCTGTCACCGGGTCATGCTGAACGTTAACACTGAGATGACATTACGCCTCTCCCAGGAGTCCCTCCAGATCTGGAGGCACTTTTGTTTCCATGCCCCACTTGGGGGACATGAGCTTGTTTTCAAGGCTGGGGCCCTCCACGCCTTTCCTCTGTGGGGTTTTGCCACCTCCCTGAAGCCCTGCCAGGAAGGGAATCTGTTCCCTTCAACTTTCTTAAACGTCCGGCTGTAAAACTCCAGCACCTTTTCCTTTACTCTCTCTTCTACTTCAGACACAAACCTACATTCACCGAAGGATTTGCTAATCAAGGAACAAAAGACTGCCATCTGCCCTTTCATTTACTTTTTAAAAAAATCCTCACCCAAGGATATGTTTCTATTGGAGAGAGAGAGAGAGAGAGAGAGAGAGAGAGAGAGAGAGAGAGAGAAACATGGATCAGTTGCCTCCTGACCTTGAATCAAGCCCAAAACCTGGGTATGTGCCCTGACTGGGGATCAAACCTGTGACTCTTCGGTGCATGGGACAACGCTCCAACCAACGGAGCCACCCGGCCAGTGTTTCTAAGGCAATAAAACATAATGGGAAAGAGAATATAGAGGGAGGGGGAAAAAACAAAAGTTAATCTTTCAAAATACTATCCATGCACCTGGGGCTGTGATGGTGCTTCTTCTGTGTCTGGAGGAAGACACTAAGTGGTCATGGCCGCTGCAGCCGGAAGTCAGCATTCCCTGGGCTGTCACCATCCTCTCTGCTGTCACCATCCTCTCTGCCTTGCCCCCTGCCCAGGACGCTTCTCCCCTTCTCCCGGTTGTGCTGAGGCAATGTGCTGGGGAGAAAGTGGCACCAGCGTGAGGCCTCCAAGCCATAGACCGCTGGACGCCCTGTGGGGCTGAGACACATGCTGTTGAGGGAATGGTGCACTGCTGGGGTCCAATCCCAGCGGGTCCAGGGGTCCCCAAAGGTGTGGACGGAGTCGGCGAAGAAGGAATGACACAAAGACAGCCTTCAGTTGATCAGCAGCCTAGTCAGGACCTATAGCCAGGATTTCCAGCCAAAGTTCTGGTCGGAGCTCTGGTTAGGAACTGATGAGGATCTGATGAGGATCTGATGTTTATTGTCTTGTTACATCCGTATTTATACCAGCCGATTTTAATCCTGTCAATTTCTATTACAAAGGTTAGGGTGTTTCTTATCTCCATTCCAGGGAGTAAAGATTATGTAGCTTAACTACCTGCCTGGCACTTAATTAAGGGGTTGTATCCCCTCCCTAACCTCAGGGAAAGATCCCCACCTGGGGAAACAACCTTTCTCGGAGAGGTGACCTTGGTTAAAACACATGGCGCTAAAGGGAGCAAACATATTAAGAACAGTATGCTATATACGCCAGGTCCATTGAAACATATGCTGTGCAGATGTTTCTTTCCTGCAGCGACTGTGTCAAGCAGCAAGGATGGACCGGCTTCCGGCAGTGCACCTTGTTGTCGGTAGCATTATCCCTGGTTTCTGTGGGCCTGGAAGCCTTCCTGCCTTAGTGACCACCCCACAAGAACTGCTGGTCACTTTGGTTTATATTCGCCCAGCAGAGAAAATACAGCCACCCTGTCAGTCACAACTCAGGGCCTGACAGAGTTAAGATCTGCTAAATGAAACACACTTGCAGATTATGAGTGACAGAGGCATAGAGAAAACGATGAATTAAAGGGGAAAAAAACATTCCAATGGATCTCATAAGCATGGCCATCTGGATACCTGACCCACACAGGCTGATCCCCGGGAAACACCAAAGCAGCTGGATTTCAGACAAGTCTAAGCAGATCTTTGGGTCTAAACCAAAACTGTAGAATTAAAGTTGGCCCTGGGAGGCCGCGAGGAAGCAAGCAGCAAGCTTCCAGGTGTTTCAGTGGTGCCCACATGCAGGAGCTGGGCCTTATGCTATTCTTTACAGTCAGAGGTAATGTGTTCTATGCACATACATACTGTACCTGGTATGTGGAGACAGTGTGTGTGCACAGACATCTAAGATGGGGAGCTCAGCAACTGCAGCATTGCATGCACCACGGAGCATAGGGAACAATGTTGGATGACTACATCACCTACTGAAGTGTCTGTCACCTAGAGTTACTTAGTAAGAGTTTCTTCTGGCTGAGCCTTAAGTATAAAATTCTTAATAAATTACTCAAAACAGTATGACTTCTAACACAAAAATGCTTATATCTTTATTTATCTAGGTTCATCTATCCACTTTTGCTATGTGTCTGTCATTCAACTGTTTCTCATGGTGATGTTCAGCAGTCTGCTGCTGAGCAATCCTTCCCAACCAGTTTCTGAAAATAGTTTGGTAAGTGAATGTTCTCCCTGAGAGTCATTCCACGCCGTTGCCAAGGATTTGGTTGCACATCGTGTTTTAGACTAGCTGCACTTGATACCCCTTTCAGTTTATTTTCATTCCTCAGTTAATTATACATACCCTCCCCCCGATCTTCCCTAGTCCCCCATCTCTCACACGCCCCAGCATGTCGATGGTGTGCTGTCAGAAGATATTATTGCAATGTGTGTCCAGATTGATGAAATGGTGAAATCAACTAAAGGAGGTATGTTTATAACAGCGTTGATTGGTGATATCAGGAAAAAATGGGCAATGACTACAGTAGTGAACGGATAACTGGTTAAAAGCCTGAGAGTGTGCTGCTCATGTGACATGTGCTGTTCACGTGCACATGGGTGAGCATCTCCTGGTCCCAGTTACTTTTCTCCTTGTGAAGAATTACAGGCATCATTCTGAAGAGAGAGCTACCCGGGTGGTAACAAATACAATCAGTCTATTTTCACTTCATATCATCTCTCCATCTCTACACCTTCTTATGGAACGATCTCTTGCCATAATAAACACTGAGACAGGGTGTTGATTGCATTCCACTGAGTCTGGTTCTGATGAGAAGGCATCCTGAGGTGTGGATTAGCAGCTCTTTTCTTTTTTAATTTAAATTTTTAATCCTAAAAAATTAGGATATGTTTACTGATTTTTTAGAGAGAGGGAGAGGGAGAAACATTGATGTGAGAAAGAAACATTGATCGGCTACTTCCCTTACTCACTCCAACTGGGGATTGAACCTGCAACCCTTTGGTGTATGGGACGATGCTTCAACCAACTGAGCCACCCGGCCAGAGCTGGATTGGCAGCTCTTAAACCACAAGCTCTTGCCCATTATTTCTTCAGTGGCCAAGAAGGCCAGGAGTAGCTGGGGCCAAGTGTTAGGAAGTCCTCTCTGGAGTACCCGAGGGTCCACGAGAGAAGTCTCATAGGACTGGTGGAGCAGCTGGGGAAGAAACAAGAACTATTTAAAAGAAGTGTTTGAGGCTATATGATGCTGAGACTCATCTTTTTCTGGCTTTTCACAGATTGAATGTGGAAACAGAAAAGGAAAAAGTGAAATGCAAACAATAGCTTTTCAGGTTGTTCCTATGGCACATGCCTTTTCTCTGAAGGTCTCCTAAGCTGAACTCCTGTTTTAAGATTCTTGTGAAACGACAAGATCAGAAGTGAGGGTGTCATTACTGCAATAACATATGCTTTGTTTTTCCATTACTGAAGGAGAAAACTTTCTGGGGAGTGAAATTCAACACTCTATTTAACAATAGCACTGCATACTAATTCATGTCAAAATATAAAACCAATCTAGTCAAGAAAACATCAAGATTAAATGAAATGGGCCATGGTAATGGTATGGGCTCATGTTATGAGGATTACAAATTCTTTCTAAATCTTAATTACGGTTCCCTTCTTGTAGCCCTAGCAATGCAGTATTATAACTACCTGATTATTTATCCCAGTCCCTTCTAGACTAAGCTTGGTGAAGGGAGGGTCTGTGCTGATCTTGTTCACCACTGTATACCACAATGCTTGCATGTAATGGACAATTAATAATTATTTGCTCACTGGATCAATGAATGAAGCATTTATTGCCAACCTCACTGTTTTGGGTATTTATTATATCCTCCATATACTGTTCTTCCCTGTCTTCCCAACTGGATTACAAACTTCCCTGGGTCAGGGACTCTCGCTTACGTATGATATATTACTAGCACTTACCATGGTGTTAAGCACACAAAGGCATCTACTCATTTGTTTATTAATTTGACAAGTATATATAGTGTGTGTACAATGTTAAGGCAAATATGGTGTTTGGGAGAAGGGAGGTTGGAGATGAGAAGCTGGAAAATGGGTTTGATTTAAACACCTTAAGTACTTCAATTTTTTATATCATGTAGTGCGTGTAGAGATGGCCTTAATCACACATAAAACATTATATATTACTTGCTTAGTTATCTTTCCAGTTGTTCAGGAACCAAGGTTTAAAAATAGATTTATAAAAAAGTATTTAACATGGAGGAGCAAGAAGAAAAGAGCAGGAGAGAAATAATAGAACTAAGTAGTCCCAAGGGGCCAGGTCTACAGCCAGGGAGGAGCCGCCTCCTGTATTGTGCAATATGTGTGGCCTGGCAGAAATGAGATGAACATGCACTCTTCCCTTCTATTAAAGGCTAATTATTTTTTAAAGTAAAGTTATGACTTATACAAATACAAACTTAGCATGTGTCCAATATTTTATGTAACTCATTAATGAAGGAGGGAACTAGTAAGATATTACAACTGATTCAAAAGATAATCCAAAGAAGCAGAAACATATATAGACAATTAACAGTGCTGCAATTCATTTGATTAACAGACACAACACTGGTTTCTTGGGTGAGGGGAAGAGAGATCAATTGTACTTCAAGAACAATTTGCATTTGTATTTCTATGGACAAGAATCATTTGTACTACTGTCAGGTTTTTGTTTTTTTATATTTTTATTGATTTCAGAGAGGAAGGGAGAGGGAGAGAGAGATAGAAACATCAATGAGAGAGAATCATTGATTGGCTGCCTCCTGCACACCCCCTACTAGGGATTGAGCCCGCAACCTGGGCACGTGCCCTTGACTGGAACCGAACCCAGGATCCCTCAGTCCTCAGGCCGACACTCTGTCCACTGAGCCAAACCGGCTAGAGCCTACTATCAGGTTTTTTGCAACACAGAGTTGTAAAATAGCTCAAAGTCAGTGAAAGCACACTTAATCTGCTAGATTGGACACCCAGTAACCTTTAGTACCCACTTTAAAGTCTTTCACAATTTCTGTTGACACTAATAGATCCCTCAACTTGTCTTCCAACACAATGATTCACTGTGTGAGGTCTTAGTTTTTCTCTGAAAAAGTTTAAGAAAAATAAAGGGTTTTTAACAAAAACCATACAAAGCACATTAACCATATAAAGTCTCTGAGTTCCTTAGATAAGACCATAGAGTGGAATAAAAATCTGTTCTTTAGATGCTTGTGTGCTTCAAAAGACAACCTGATCCTTTTCTTTGACATGTAACCCCCCCTTTTAAAAAAATATATTTTATTGATCTTAGAGAGGAAGGGAGAGGGAGAGAGAGATAGAAACATCAATGATGGAGAGAATCATTGATCGGCTGCCTCCTGCACGCCCCTTACTGGGGATCGAGCCCGCAGCCCAGGCATGTGCCCTTGGCTGGAATCGAACCTGGGACCCTTCAGTCCGCAGGCCAACGCTCTACCCATTGAGCCAAACCAGCTAGGGCGACATGTAACTCTTTTGTCCTCCTTAAAACAATATAGCTGGTATTAATGTTGTTTTTTTTCAATCATGAGATATTTTATAAATACAGAAAGTTTATAGAATAATATAAGAAACATCCAGCTCTGGCCAGGCAGCTTAGTTGGTTAGAGCATCATCCTGATATGCCAAGGTTGCAGGTTCGATCTCTGGTTACATAAGGCTTTTGAAAAAGAAACCGAAGTCTTTAAGAGGGATGTGGATGGTGAGAGATTTAGATATTTCCCAACCTCAAGAGGCACATCAAAGACCTCCCAAAAGATGACAGAACAGACTGTCAAAGCCTTCAAAAGCTGTTTTTAAACATCATCGAGTCAACTATTGAGCAGTTCTTCTCAAGATTTGCGAAATTCAGAGAACTGGAAGAGACAGCAAAATTCATGAGGTTTCCAGACAGCATGAAACTGGAGGAACTAAACTTACAAATGTTTTCATGGATAGACATGGCTGACTTTGAAATGCAGTTGATTGAATTTCAAAGTAGCTCAATTTGGAAGCAGAAATTGATTGACCTTAGAGTTGACTTGGAAAACATTGAAAAAAAGCGATTAGAGACAGGAGTACCAGAGAGAAGTGTTGAAAATGAACTATTGAGGACTTGGAATGCCATTCCAGAAAAATTTTTCTGTTTAAAAAACTTTGCAACAGCGTTACTCTCCATGTTTTCATCCACATACGCTTGTGAATCTTTGTTCTCAGTGATGAATTTTGTTAAGTTTCGTAAAAGGAGTAGCCTGACGGATGAAAGTAGTAGCTCGTGCATATCTCTGAAGGTCACGAAATATAAACCTGATGTAAAATCTCTGTCATCAGTGATGCAGCAGCAAAAGTCCCACTGATAATATCAAACGGAGTCATAAAGTTTTCTGTCGGACTATCAGTGTACAGGTATACATTAAAAAATAAATGTATTTTTCATCATCATATACTGTGTTTTTGTCACTCGAATGAATTTTATTATTTCTTCCAGGTTCTTCACATACGTACACCTTAAGAGATATCAAGTAGGCGTAACATGTTCTAAAAAAATTAGGGTTGACACGCAGAAGAATTTTGAGTCAGAGATTTTGCTGGTTTTGGCACGCACTCACAAAAAGGTTGCCCACCCCTGACCTACACAGTTCAAACCCACATTGTTCAACTGTAAGCAAAAACCCTCCATTCTACCTGCTATTATTGGTATATATTCATGGTATAAACATTTTTTTAATGTTTATAAATCATTACCATAATTATTTTGGTGTTCAAGTTGTTCCAGAGTTAGCTAGTAGGATCCTCTTCAAGCTGGCTTTTGTGTCCCTGTGATATGCCTCATCGTTTTTTTGAAAACTTCCTTAATTTCCAGCAAAAATAGATGTTCCAGGCTCATCTGGAATCAGATTATTTCTCCAAGGAACACTAATTCTTCTTTAGTGTGCATATTAGCTATTTATTACTGCATAATCAGCTACCCCAAAATTTAGCAGCTTAACACAACAAATTATTATCTCACACAGTTTCTTCTGAGGTTTAGGAATTTGAGAGAGGTTAGCTAGGTAGTTCTGGGTAAGTTTCTCTCCTCTCCTGAAGTCACAAATACCGCATGATGCTCATTTTTTGGCTTTTTTTTGGAATGGGAATTCATTCTGGGAAGAAAAATCACACTTGATACAAGGAGTTCTCAGGCCCTAGAATCAAGAGTCAAAACTAATTTAATATTGCAGTTTCTGTTCTACTTTGAAAGATTGTTTCTTTTAAGATCAAGTTCTAAAACAAAATTTTAGACTACCTTTATTTTCCTCTGTTACTTTTAGTCTGAGCATTTCTTTTTCATCAGTTGGCTCAAGTTATCACAACAAAAGGTACTGAAGATCTACTTGTACAAGACTGATAAAAGAAATAAGATCTGGCCTAGAGGAACTTGCAAGGTAGTATAATCCTACTTCTTTCCTGAAATTTTCTCAAAGAAGTAAAAATTTCAGAGGTGAAGCTACTAAGAGCTTCAACTTGTTTAATGATTCTTACCCCCTTGCTCACCATTCCAGTTGTTTTTCAGCTACTGAATACCACAATTTGTGCTGCACTATTAGCTCTGACATGAATGCAATGTAAAAAGCAATTCTTTACACCTGCCTAATCAGGGTAGTCTGTTTTAGGTTCCCTGGGGTTCCAAAGCTGTCCTGGGAATAAGCCTTGCTCAACCCACTTGAGCACAAAAGGAAACAATTAATAATTAATGAAACTGAGAAGTCTCCCACACCGGGTAATCCATCTTTGAGGAATTTGGGATTCTTTGAGAAAGAAAAGGCAGCCTTGCTTTAAAGCAATGGGAAAGGGCCCGGGGCCAGCAGTCTTACAGAGCCGGGTTTAATCACGGCACTGCCACCACCCGCCCAACCACCGGCTGAAAGGTGGGTGGTCCAATCATATCAGGTCTCGGAACCTGTTTCTCCATCCATAACACGAGGGGTGGGCTTGACGGCCCCTCTCTCACTGCAATTTTCCAGTCCAAGGCTCAGGGAGGAATCCATCAAACGAGTAAGTGAACTCACGATTTGCTCTTTGTGGACAGGTAGTAGGGGCGGCCAGTCCGGCTAATTTATTAATACACTTTGCCTGGACTCGTGACTGTCCTTGCTCCGCACCTCCCCCGCCTCTCACCTCCCTGGGAGGACCTGGAGCAAAGGTCTAGCCGTGCGCCTGCGTACTGCGGTCGGAGCGATGAAGTCGCGCAGCCAGCCCCTCTCGGCGCCGCAAACCACGCGATATTTCCTCCGGAGCTCGGTGGCGGTGAGTGCGGAGCGGAGGCGGCCTGCGGGTCTGTCGCGGCCGCTGGGACCCGGGGACCTGCCGTTGGGTCGGGCCGTCGGGGTGCGGGAAGATCTGGGGGCCAGGGTGGCCTCGAGGCTTCCTCCTGGAGCTACTGGCGTTATACCGAGGACTTAGAATAAAGAATGCTGGAGGGGCAGAAGCAGGTCTTTTTAAAAAACAATTGTGGGGAGTAAGCAACCTCAGGATGGGACATACTTGTGTCCAAGGTGCCTCCGAGATGTTCATTTAACACATTTTTTTGAGTATCTACCATGTGCCAGGCATAGGGGTTGGACATAAATCTTTGAACAACGGATACAAATCCCTGTCCTCCTGGTGCTTACGGTCTGGGAAGTCAGCTTGAAATTCTGGGCTGCGGGTGCCGATGCCTAGTCGTTTCCATGAGTGATGGGTAGTGGGAGCCCAAGAGGAAGGCGAGGTCCCTGAGAAGGGAAGGGTCTTGGCAGGAGGGAGGAGGAAACAAGAAGACTCAAAGGATTACCTGGCCAGCTCTGGAGGAATATATCGTGCTGTTTCATTTTATTTTATTTTAATATATTATTGATTTTTTACAGAGAGGAGAGGGAGAGGGATAGAGAGCTAGAAACATCAATGAGAGAGAAACATCGATCAGCTGCCTCCGCACACCCCCTATTGGAGATGTGCCCGCAACCAAGGTACATGCCCTTGGCTGGAATCGAACCCGGGACCCTTGAGTCCGCAGGCCGACGCTCTATCCACTGAGCCAAACCGGCCAGGGCCTTGCTGTTTCCTTTTAATCAAGCCGCAGTAGGAGGCTTACTAATGATGGTATGAAGATGAATGTGTTTGCATTATGAGGCCAAAAACATTCTATCCATTCAGTCTTCAACAAACTTGTTCTTCTTCATATATTTGTTTTAGGAGACAAACTCTGACAGGGAACTATAACTTTTCTGGATCCTAAATATGATTTGTCTTCTCCCCACAAATGTGCTTTCTTATTTTTAAATTGTTTAATATTTTCAAACTTCCTTGTGATTTAAAATGTTTTCTATCAATAGGAATTACTTTATACAGAAATCTTGTGAGATCCCTGTGCAAACAAGGTGATGATTGTACAAAGAGTGGTACTGAATTCCCGACCTGGTATGTATTTATCTGTGGTGAATGAAAAGCTATGGTCTTTGATAATTATTAATGCAAATGGAGGAACAAAAGTATCCATATGATGTCAATGTGGTAAACTGAGGTAGGAAGATATTAATAGTAGCAGAGATATTAGAATAAATTCTTTAAACAATGTACTATTCAGTTTCTCAAGTGATATCAAGGCCATTTGTTGAAAAAATAAGGTATTTCAGAATTATTATTTAAAAGATTATATTACAAATATGTGGCTTTTGTTTTTTATTTATAATATGTATCATTGGTTCTTAAAATTTGCTTTTCTTTTGATGTGAACAGCACTGACTTATGTCTGTGCTGATCTCGCAACCTGAGTCATAGAAACAGGTATGGAAGTAACCTGAGAGGTTTGGGCTCATGCTGCCTTGGTTTTGTTGCCTTTTCATAATCCTATGTAATAAAAGGCTAATATGCAAATCAACCAAACCGCAGAACGACCGGTTGCAGTGACATGCACTGACCACCAGGGGGCAGACACTCAACACAGGAGCTGCCCCCTCATGGTCAGTGCGCTCCCACAGGGGGAGCGCAGCTCAGCCAGAAGCTGGGCTTGTAGTTGGTGAGTGCAGCAGCGGTGGCAGGAGTCCTCTCCTGCCTCCACAGCAGCGCTAAGGACCCCTCAGCAGATGTCCCCAGTCAGACATCCCCAGAGGGGTCCCGGACTGTGAGTGGGTGCAGGCCAGGCTGAGGGACCCCTCTCCCCCTCCAGTACACGAATGTCGTGCACCGGGCTTCTAGTATTTAAAAAAAGCTGGCTATGATTTTTCATTTTTGAAATCTTCCTAAATGTTAAAACAAATGAGGTGATTTACCTGTAGTCATCTTAAAAAAGAAATCTTAAAGTTGACAGCAATATTCCAAAGGATCTTTTTGGAGAAAATGAAGAGCAAGTAAAACTACTTAAAGAATTTATATTGAGTTACAGAGAAATTACAAAATAATATAGATTTATTCATGCCCAAGTTAAAAGACAGTGCTCTGGAACCTAGAGTGACCTTTTAAAGAATAGTAAATAATTATATAGGACAATGAGTTTTTTACTTTACATTTTTACCTAATATTTTAGGGAAAAATGGTAATCCAGTGGCAGAAAATTTCCGAGTAGAAGAAGTAAATTTACCAGATCATATCAATGAAGGACAAGTACAAGTCAGAACTCTTTACCTTTCTGTGGATCCTTACATGGTAAGAATCAGGATTTTGTGACTTGGTGAAAATTAATTTTACTTTTATATTATTTAATGCTGCATCTAAATTTTATTGAGCAATCCTCATGATTAACGAATATTTGAGCAATTATATTTTGATACCTGTGAACTACAGATTGCCTTTGTTTTTATTCACTAGTGTTATTAAGGAATGTTATAGAAGGAAGATTTCCATTATAGTAGCACATGTGGTTATCAGTTTCTTCCAAATGTCCAGACTACTTCCCAGTAGTAAGTAAAGCTTGAAGATAGTAAATTAGGATTGGAAATTCTCTCAAATTTATCCAGTTTGTAAGATCTTATTTACCACTCCATCTCCAAGGACTAGCATGGTGCTTATTAAGTATTAATTAAAGGAAGGAAGGAGGGAACTCACTTCTTTCCCCAGGTGGCCCAGCATGGGACGGTGTGCCACTCCACTTGGGAATTATAATTAATCACTTGCCTTCACTAGACATTGTTCTATAAAAAAAAAGAACATAAACAACTTTAAATGAAAAAAAAAAAAGGAATCTAATGAACATTAAATCATTGCAATTTTATATCATTCCAAAATCACAACTAATTTCAATCACCATGTGTGTACAGTATTTTACATGGTTGTATTTAATGTGTGTATACTATTTTGATTTCATATTTAAGTGACTTTATATACATATCTTCATATGAAAAACTAGTGGAAATACCATTACATTGGTGGTTCTGTTTTTCTCTTAGCCTTGTTTGAGTCAGGTCCTTGGTCTGGCCAATAGCCAATGGCTGCTGCACTTGCTTTCCAAAAATACATGGGAGGGACACAGGAGCAGAAGTGTAGCATGTACCTATAGAAGCTTCTGCTTCAATTCCCATTTGGTCTTTTCTGACTGAACTAGACCACCCTTAATCAAGCAGTGTTTCCATCTTTTCCATCTCCTGGACCACACTGTAGGCCTCCAATTCTTGGCTTCATGAGAGAGGCAAGAGTGAGCCACAGAGAAGAAGAGAGCCTTCACTAATTTCCAGGATGTCTTTAGCATAGTTTCATGGGAGGCTGTGGTGTCATTGTGGCATTTTTTCTTGGCTGAATAAAGAGAACATCCACCTGAGGTTAGGGGTATGATGTAGTGCTTGGTCTGAAGTTTTCCCTATCATTGTTTTATTGTGGGAAATTGAACAATTGGGGAAAGCTTAAAAATGTTTTGGGAATAGGTAGTATTAGAAATTAGGAAGAGGAGTTCAGAAGGGATGGTGATAAACAACTGTATAAAAATAGTTTTGCCCGGCTGGTGTTGCTCAGTGGTTGAGTGTTGACCTATGAACTTGGAGGTAACAGTTCAATTCCCAGTCAGAGCACATGTCTGGGTTTCGAGCTTGATCTCTCATAGGGGGCATGCAGGAAGCAGCAGATCAATGATTCACTCTAATCATTGATGTTTCTATCTCTCCCTCCCTCTCCTTCCCTCTCCCTCCCACTCTGAAATCAATAAAAATAAAAAATAGTTTCATTGTTGTATGTGTTATTTCCATTGGGGAAGTGGAATTGCTAGGCCAAAAGAAATGAGTACCATTATGGTCTATATCAGCGGTTCTCAACCTGTGGTCGAGACCCCTTTGGGGGTCGAACGACCCTTTCACAGGGGTCGCTAAGACCATCGGAAAACACATATATAATTACATATTGTTTTGGTGATTAATCACTATGCTTTAATTATTTTCAATTTGTTTAACAATGAAAATACATCCTGCATATCAGATATTTACATTACGATTCATAACAGTAGCAAAACTACAGTTATGAAGTAGCAACGAAAATAATTTTATGGTTGGGGGTCACCACAACATGAGGAACTGTATTAAAGGGTCGCGGCATTAGGAAGGTTGAGAACCACTGGTCTACATGATACTAATTTGTTTTCTATAAAAAGTAGACAGTTTCATAATATTGTCATCAACATGTAAGTATACTTAATTTGCCAAAATCCATTGAAACCACTGGCACAGTAGTTTGAATTAATTTTGTTAGTATAATGTCTGTAACATTACTTAAATATATTCAAGTAATTGTTTAAAATTTTTAACAGCTTTATTGAAATATAATACACGTATCATACAATTCACACATTTAAATGTACAATTCATGGTTTTTAGTCTATTCACAAAATTGTGGAACTATCATCACTTTAGAATATACTTAAATTTCTTTTGAGTTGCACTTCTTTACTTGTTAGAGAGAGGATACAATTTTTTTTCCAGAATAAAAAACTGAAAGGAAGATAGAAATTAAGATAAATTTTATTTTTTGATTAACACTGTACTTAACGTTACTTATATGCCTTTCCTTAGGTCACTAGATAAATTAGTAAACTGGTTCAGTATTATTAGACCGAATTATGCTAATCAGTGTTTTCTTTTTTAGCGCTGTAAAATGAATGAAGACTCTGGGTCTGATTATTTAGCACCTTGGCAGTTGTCTCAAGTGGTTGACGGAGGAGGTATTGGGATTATAGAAGAAAGCAAACACACAAATTTTACTAAAGGCGAGTTCGTGACTTCTTTCTACTGGCCCTGGCAAACCAAGGCTATTCTGGATGGAAATAGCCTAGAAAAGGTGATGTATAATATAAAAGTATTTTTCTCCACTGTAATTCTTATTTTGTACCTTTGGTCTTCAGTTGTTTGATAAGGGGGTGGGGAGGTGGGGAGCATACATTTTCTTTTAGATATCTGCAAAAATGTGGAAAGCCTTTGTTCCTTTTCCACTATTGTCTGTAACTATATATGAAAGTTCTTAGATTATCAGTGAGTGGTGGTGTTTTCCATATTTAATTTATTTCTCAAATTTTACAGATATAAAATAAAACCTGAACTATAAGCATCAAAAAATATTTTATACTAAGAACCAAAGGCCCCTTGTAGTCGTATGCTTTAAAGTTTCCTGAGAAATTGACACTTAAGAAATTCCTTTGGTTTGGGCTTGAAATTCCATCTTGTGTTAGAAATCTTGAGTTTGGTTTCTGTTAGGTTGAACCATGTGAAATTACCAATATTTTTCTGTTTTGACCTGCAAAAACTGGCAGCTTCATGTACAGGTTGGGGCAAAAGTAGGTTTATAGTTATGAGTATGGAAAACAGCATAATACTTAAAAAATAATAATACAAGAATAAACTCTGTGTTTCGCATACTTACAACTGTAAACCTACCTTTGTCACCCCTGTGTAGTCACATTAAGGGTTAAGTATTCAACATATGAATTTTAGGAGTGCCAATGTAAGAAATGTCCAAATCAGTAGAGAATTTTTAAAAAAATATATTTTTATTGATTTAGAGAGGAAGGGAGAAGGAGAAAAACATGAGAGAGAATCATTGATCAGCTGCACACCCCACAGTGGGGATTGAGCCTGGGACCCGGGCATGTGCCCTGCCCAGGAGATCGAACCGTGACTTCCTGGTTCATAGGTCGATGCTCAACCACTGAGCCACGTGGCCGGGACTAGAAAATTTTTATAAGAATTTATTTGAGCCTGGCTGGCGTGGCTCAGTGGTTGAGCATCGACCTATGAACCAGGGGGTCATGGTTCAATTCCCGGTCAGGGCACATGTCCAGGTTGCAGATGTACAGTGTGGGGTGTGCAGGAGGCAGCCGATCAAGGTTTCTCTCTCATCATTGATGTTTCTGTCTCTCTCTTCCTCTCCCTTCCTCTCTAAAATCAATAAAAATATATTTTAAAAAATGTATTTGAGCCAAACTGATGACAATTGCTGGGAAGCAAGATCTTAGATATTGCCCTAGCTGGTTTGGCTCAGCGGATAGAGCGTCGGCCTGCGGACTCAAGGGTCCCAGGTTCGATTCTAGTCAAGGGCATGTACCTGGGTTGCGGGCACATCCCCAGTAGGGGGCGTGCAAGAGGCAGCTGAATCCATGTTTCTCTCTCATCATTGTTTCTAACTTGCTATCCCTCTCCCTTCCTCTCTGTAAAAAAATCAATAAAATATATTTAAAAAAAAAAAAAAAAAAAAAAGATCTTAGATATTCTGGAGAATGAGTTTTACATGTTCTTTTATACATTTTGAAATTAAGAAAACATAAGGAAGATTACATGAAGGAGGGAGAAAGCAAGGCAGCAACTGGATTACAGGATAGTTAACAAGAATGGTAACCTAAGATAGGCTTGCTTAAGGCAAAAATAAACCTTTTACTAAAGAAGTTATATGCCTGGGGAGTGACTACCCACCAAGACCTGCCCTGTTAGGAATTTATGATCAGATCACCCTGGGAGGTTACTTTCTGTAGACACCCTTTTTTTTGTCCACAGGAAGACATGATTCAGCCTATAACAGGTTGTTTCTACCTTGTTGACTTAAAACTGGGATTCCTAGTTTTCTTTTTAAAAGATATATATTTAGACAAAATAAATAAATACAAATAAAAGATATATATTTCATTTTAGGTAGACCCGCAACTCGTGAATGGACATATTTCATATTTTCTTGGAGCTATTGGTATGCCTGGTTTAACTTCCTTGATTGGAATACAGGAAAAAGGTCATATAACTCCTGGATCTAATCAGACAATGGTTGTTAGTGGGGCTGCTGGTGCTTGTGGATCCTTGGCTGGGCAGGTAATAATTTCTGAGAATCATTTGATTTTCTAAAAACATAGTCATAATTGAATCTCTGGACACACACATATATATATATATATACTAGAGACCTGGTGCATGACATTCGTGCACTGGAATGGGGGAGGTCCCTCAGCCCAGCCTGCGCTCTTTCGCAGTTGTGGAGCCCATGGGGAGCGGGCCTAAGCCATCGGTCTGACATCCTTAGCACTGCTGCAGAGATGGGAGAGGCTCCCGCCACCACCGCTGTACTCACCAGCCGTGAGCTTGGCTTCTGGCTGAGTTGCGCTACCCCTTTGGGAGCGCACTGATCACCAGGGGGCAGCTCCTGTGTTGAGCGTCTGCCCCCTGGTGGTCAGTGTGCATCATAGCGACCGGTCGTTCTGCCGTTTGGTCGATTTGCATATTATCCTTTTATTATATAGGATCATTTAAAATATAAAATTGAACAAATTTATGATTATTTTGCACATTTCTGGTAGAAATGATATTATTACCTGCTTAGACTGTCTTTATAATAATATGAAAAATGTTGTAGATTTTTGTATCTTGTTCTCTGTTAACCAAAAATAGACACAGGAAATGCTAGAATGATCCAAGGAAGAAAATCAAAGTACCTATGTGGAATTCATGAACTAAAAATAAAAAACAAACTCGCCCTAGCCAGTTTTGCTCAGTGGTTAGAATTTCAGCCTGCAGACTGAAGGTTTGTGTGTTCTATTCTGGTTAAGGGCATATACCTCAGTTGCAGACTTAATCCCTGGCCAGTGCAGGAGGCAACCAATTGATGTGTCTCTCGTACATTGATGCTTCTGATGTTTCTCTCTGTCTCCGTCTCTCCTTCTCCTTTCCTCTCTCTCTAAAATCAATGGAAAAAATATCCTCGGGTGAGGATTAACAAAAAAAAACACATATTGTATAAAAAAAAGTCTTCAAATACAGTAAATATTATGATAGAATTTTATAAAATGCACTAGAGGTCTGGTGCATGAAATTCATACATGGGCGGGGGGAGGGAGTCCCTCAGCCCAGCCTGCACCCTCTCCAATCCGGGATACCTCAGGGGATGTCCGACTGCCTCTCACAATCCAGGGATGCTGGTTCCTAACCGCTCGCCTGCCTGCCTGATCTCCCCTAACCCCTCTGCCTGCCTGGCTGATTGCCCCTAACTACCTCTGTCTGCCTGATTGCCCCTAACCGCCTCTGCCTGCCTGATTGCCCCGCACCCGGGACCCAGGATTCCCTTCTCTGGCCAGCCACAGGACCCAGGACCCAGGCCGGATTCGCCTGGACCGGTCACAGCTACAGGGGACCCTGGGCAGGCGGCTTCTCCTGGGCCGCAGCGCTGGCCCCCGGAACCCCGGGAAGGGTGGTTGGTCCTCCTCCGGGGCTGCGGCCTGCTGGGCCCATTCCTCTCTCACGAGCTCATCTGTGCCTGGCTGGTCCCCATTCCTCTGAAAAGTACAGTGTTGAGCGGCTGAGCCAACAGACGCATGATGCCGTGAGGGTGTGACAACCATTTGTATATTAGCTCTTTATTATATAAGATTGTTTTTATGAATAATAGCCTTTATAGTATGAAACCTCTGAAATAAAATATTTTATCTTAGTAGTGATTTTACTCACAGGACTGAAAAATATTTTAAAACTTTAAAAAAATTTAATTTATTGGAGTGACATTGTTTAATAACATTATATAAATTTCAGGTGTACAACTTTATTATATGACATCTGTGTACTCTGTTGTGCACTCACCACCTGGTCTAGTCTCCTTCTGTCACCATATACTTGACCCCCTTTACCCTCCTTGTCCTCCCCTTACCTTCTTTTCCTTCTAGTAACCACCATTCTGTTGTGTCTATGAATTTTCTGTTTGTTCATTTGTTGCTTTTTGCTTTATATCCCACATGAGTGGGATATATCCCACATGAGTGAAATCACATTCTTCACTTTTCTATCTGACTTATTTCACTTAACATAATACTATATGCTCAAGATCCATCCCACTGAAAAATATTAAATTGCAAGTTAGTGATGTTTGGGATCTGACTATTCTTTTTATGAAATTAGCTTTAAATTCTGAAATTTAACATTCAAACTAAGTCGAATTTTATTCAATCTTAATGTTTTTAATGGCATTATATCTGTTTTCTGTTCTTTTGATTTCAAATTACTTTTAGCTGAAAGCCCTGTAATCTAACCTAAATTGTGATGAACACTCTCATATACTTATAATATCTTGTATGCTTTCACATTTTAAAATGTAAATATGACATAGAAAGTTGTTTAATTTTCAAAAATTTCCCCCCTAGATTGGTCACTTGATGGGCTGTTCCCGAGTGGTGGGAATTTGTGGAACACATGAGAAGTGCCTCCTTTTGACCTCAGAACTGGGCTTTGATGCTGCAATTAATTATAAAAAAGAGAATGTAGCAGAACAGCTCCGGAAACTATGCCCAGCTGGTGTGGATGTTTACTTTGACAATGTTGGCGGTGACATAAGTAATACAGTGATAAGTCAGGTAGTTTGTTGATTTGTTTCTTATAAATTTGAATGCTATATTTTATCTGATGTGATATATTTTTACCTGATACTAAGAGATAGAAAAAACTGTATAAGATTGTTGGGTTTATTGAGAAAAAGAAACTAATGATGATCAAGTGATCAACTGTAATTAAGTGAAACAGAAGAGCTTGCTGATATACCTACTTCCACTTACTTACAGATTTGCACTATGAATGTCAGTTTCAGTTCTTTGCTAGCATTATTATATTTTTCACCTGCAGTTAATTTTTGTGAAACGTACAGTTGTATTGTTCAAATGGTGAAGTTCTGACTCCTAACTCACCATGAACCAACTCAGCCATGGCCCCTGACTTTGGGTAGGGAATGGATTTTCATTAGGGATTTACCTATTTTTATTGACAATGTTATAAAATGTGAACATCAGCTATTAACACTGCATTGTCCTTTAATATAGGTAAAATTATTTGCAATTGAGGTTAAATTATTTAAATACAAAGAAATACTCTGCAACTGCTACTATTAAAAGTAGCAACAACAACGACAGCAACAATTAATGTAATTCTTTTGCTGATTACCAAATTCTCATTTACCTCTAATTCCTTGGAAGTGGACTTATTTTCTAGCCTATTAAAACTCTTAAATACATATACTGGGTAAATCTTTAAAATGAAATATATTAATTGGCACTAAAGGATTAAATTCAGTGGTCAAGGAGGCTTTCTTTGAGACAGCCATAAAGTCATATATGGGAAAGGCATATATCTTAGGGTATCATCACCTATTTTATCTGAACAGATGAATAAAAACAGTCACATCATCCTGTGTGGTCAAATTTCTCAGTACAACAAAGATGTGCCTTATCCTCCTCCACTACCTCCTGATGTAGAGGCAATTCAGAAGGAAAGAAACATTACAAGGTGTGTTCTATCTTTTCCTGTTTTTACCGGATTCAAGGGGTTTAAAGATCACAGGTGTATGTGAAATGCATTGTTCTCCATGTATAATTTTTTCTTATTAAATAAAACTTGAAAATATATTTTTTAAGTTGATTCAGTACTTAGGTTTTAGTTAATTAGCTCTTTGGCAGAAAACTTTTAAAAAATTGCATCTGTTCTATAAATCTTTTACAAGTAATAGAAACTCAATCACATTGGCTTAAGTACAAAGGAAATTTATTGGCTCATGCATTGAGAGGTCCAATATTAGTACAGTACTGGCTGAGCTCTGGCTGGATAAAGGGTTTGTATAGTGGCATCACGACTGTTTTTCTCCACCTCTGGGCTGTGCTCCCTCCCAGGCTCTCCTCTTGCAGCAGCAGGAGGATGGCTGTTATTTCTAGTCCTACATTTTACCAGGTTAGCAATCCAAGCAAAAAGAGGACAGCTTTCTTCTCGCAGTTTTATCAAGTCCCAACGCTGATACTTTATGGCTCACACTGGCTTGGATTTGGTCACAGAGGGTAGGGAAAGGATGTTACCCACAAAGTAAAATCGTAGAGCTATTACCAAACGGGGTCGTAAATGCTGGGTAGACAAAACAATAGAACTCCACTGCACTTACCCTGTCTCTACACCTAAAACTGTATCTGGCCAGACTCTGTGATTAAGTCTTAACGGTGAAAGATTAATGGATAATAGAGTTCTGGAATGATTTCATTTTGGACTCTTTTATTCCCCCACTGGTCTCTGATCATTATTCTCTTCTTTCCCAATACAGAGAAAGATTTATGGTGTTAAATTATAAGGACAAATTTGAGTCTGGTATTCTACAGCTGAGTCAATGGTTTAAAGAAGGAAAGCTAAAGGTAGAATTTGCTTCTATTCTTTATCAATAGCATTCTTCCTGCTATTTGACATGCTTTTGAATTTATGTACTAGTTTTATAATAAAAATTCCTACAAAAGGGAAGTGTACTGGATATTATAAATTAACTTTGCCTCCCAGGCGATATAACCTCCTGGTTGAGAAGCCCTTTCTTATTATTCCCTTTACCTGAAATTTTATTAACCTTATACTTTTCTTAGATTATGTTGTAAGATAAATAGATTTTCCTTCCTAAATTTTAATACTCATTAATTTAACAAATATTAATATGGAATTCTACATGTGTTAGAAGCTGTGCTTTCTCAAAAATCTTATAAGCACCGCCTAGTACCCCCACTCTCACTACCATATGTCTCTCCTGCCCTCCCAGGACATATCTCTTCTTTTTGCTTTAAAATCAGGAGTTATTAATCTTGGGTCCAGAGACCCTGACCTAGCATGTTCTTAAAACCTGCAAATGATAGGCAAAGTTTATGTGTGTGTGCTTATGTACTTTTGGAAAAGAGGGTATACAGCTTGTGCTGTTACCAGTGGAAGATTAGACAATGGGAAAATAGGATTTTATTTTAAAAAGTTAATTGATAGGAAACCTTTTTGGGTTACCTACATGAAATTAAGAATATCTATTTTTAGACAGAAAGTGCTTAACAGTATTGCTGTCTTTTGCAAACATAAAAACTATTAAGTAGAAACATTGAAGTCTAAAGAATACTAAGTATAGCTATTTTGATTTACAGATTAAAGAAACTATGACAAATGGATTAGAAAACATGGGAGGTAAGATGAATGTAGATTTATTATATACTAGAGGCCTGGTGCACAAAAATTTGTGCATTCAGGGGAGGGGGGGTTCCTCAGCCCGGCCTGCGCCCATTTGCAGTCCAGGACCCTTTGGGGGATGTCCACCTGTCAACTTAGGCCCACTCCCAGGGGGATCAGGCCTAAGCTTGCAGTCAGACATCCTTCTGGCAGCCAGGGAGCCTTGGGGGATGTCTGACTAAAGGCTTAGGCCCCCGAGGGAACTGTGATGAGGAAGCTGGGGTTCAAGCCCTGCACTGAGGATCGAGCCCACAACCCGGGCATATCCCCTGACCAGAATCAAAATATGACCTCCTGGTTCATAGGTCAATGCTCAACTCGCTGCTGGTTCTTTTGTTTGTTTTAAATAGAAAGGATTAGCTCGGCTGGTGTGGTTCAGTGGTTGGGTGTCAATCTATGAATGGGGAGGTCACAGGTTGTGGGCTCAAATCCCAGTAGGGAAATCAATAAAAACATATTTTTTAAAAATAAAAGGGATTAATCAAACAACTTTTTTTCTTTCTCAGAAAAAAATTTAATGTATTTGGTTACTAAGTTTACCAAACAGAAATATAATTTCACTTATTTTTCTGGCATAATGTGTATTTCACTTAGTAAAGCTTTGTGATTAGATTTCTGACATTTTAACTGTTATTTAGAAACTAGAGGCCTGGTGCATGAAATTTGTGCACTCAGGGGGGAGGGGTCCCTCAGCCCGGCCTGCACCCTCTTGCAGTCCAGGAGCCCTCAGGGGATGTGTGACTGATGGCTTAGGCCTGCTCCCTGCCGTCAGTTGGACATTCCTTAGCGTAGCTGCAGAGGTGGGAGAGGCTCCTACCACCACCGCTGTGCTCACCAGCCGTGAGCCCGGCTTCTGGCTGAGCAGCGCTCCCCCTGTAGGAGTGCACTGACCACCAGGGGGCAGCTCCTGCATTGAGCGTCTGCCCCCTAATGGTCAGTTTGCGGCATAGTGACTGGTCATTCTGCCGTTTGGTCGATTTGCATATTAGCCTTTTATTATATAGGATTTGTTTTGCTGATATTTTACCTTCAAACTTACTTGCCTCTAGTTTTCAGACTGTAAGCCATGAGTGTCGATATAGACACCAATTAAACATTTCTAGTTTGGGTAAAAAAAATTTTTTAAATCTATTTTTATTTATTTCAGAGAGGAAGAGAGAGGGAGGGAGAGATAGAAACATCAATGATGAGAGAGTATCAATTGACTGGCTGCCTCCTGCACGCCCCACATTGGGGATTGAGCCTGAAACCCAGGCATGTGCCCTGACCGGGAACTGAACCGTGACCTCCTGGTTCATAGGTCTACACTCAACCACTGAGCCACACCAGCCTGGTGGGTAAATCCAATTTTTAAGATGCTGATTGGGTTAGTTTACCCTGTAACTTTGCCAGTGTATATGTGAAGTTTCTTTTGATGATAATTTTCTTCTATACTTAATATTAAAATCATTGAAGTAATTTTTCAAATTACTTGTGTTTGACCTACCAAAAGATATGTATGATAGTGACATTTATATTTTGAGATAACTTAGTGTTTTTTTTTTCTTTCTAGCTGCATTCCAGTCCATGATGACAGGAGGTAATATTGGAAAGCAAATAGTTTGCATTTCAGAAGAAACCTCTTTGCAGTCTCTATAAACATCCTCATCAAGGAAATACAAATTTCTTTCCATTTTGCACAAAGACTTTCAAGACACATTAAAAAACATCTGAGAATACAGATAGCTTTTGGTTTAAATGTACTAATAGGTGATTATTTTCTTAGTTGCAAAATAATTCTTTCCTATATCTTCAATATTATATATGTACTCTGTATCCAACGTATTATATACAACAATAGGTTGAAGTCAAAATGATCTATTTTTCTTTCTTTTCCTAAAACTATTACATATGATATTTTTATCAGATATACTGAAATCACTGGAGATTTGATACAACTATTAATGGATCATACAAAACAGCTTTTCAGAATTAATAACTTTTATTGAAAATGGAATGGTTGAGAAGGCATTTAGTAAATGCTTATAGAACTGGGAAAGTTTTACATAATTCTTGAACTGAAACTTGGCATAAGAAGAAAATTGGGATGGCCTTTCTATACATGGAAAAGGGACTTAATGGCAGGGTGTTTGTCTGGAGTTTGGGGGAATTCAGAGCTCTGTGTTGGGACTAGTTTGAGAAGATAAGTAGAGGTTGATTAGGTTGTTGGAGAGACTACATTTGCTACAGAAGATGATCTATTTGTGTTATGCCAAATAATTTACTGTATAGTAACTCAAATATTTATTGATAAAAGCATATGTTTATTTTAGGTTAGCAGGCACATACTGTCAAATAGTTGTCAAGATTTCCAGGGCAAATAGATAAAAACATTACTTGGAGTTTTAGGTAATTAAAAAGATTGAGACAGCCTGGCTGGTGTGGGTCAGTGGTTGAGCATCGACCCCGGAACCAAGAGGGTTTGATTTCTGATTAGGGCACATGCCTGGTTTGCAGGCACCATTCCCAATAGGGGGTGTGTAGGAGGCAGCCAATCGATGATTCTCTCTCATCATTGACGTTTCTGTCTCTTCCTCCTTCCTCTCTCTCTAAAAATCAATAAAAATATTTTTTAAAAGGATTGAGACAACAAAGACAGCTTCAGAAAATATTAGGACTGAATGGGCAAATTAACAAATGATTATAAACATGAATGTTCAAGACCGACAAATGTAACTCTAGAGTTTGCCGGGGTGGGGGGAGGTGGAGGAGACTATAGGGGGTGATAAATGGTGATGGATGAAGACTTGACTTGGGGTGGTGAATGCACAATACACTGTACAGGTGATGTGTTGTGGAACTATGCATCTGAAACCTGTAAATTTTGTTAACCAGTGTCACCCCAATAAATTCAGTAAAAAGGCAAAAATTAAAGCAGTGATTCTGAAAAAAAAGGGTTTGATAAAAAAGAGGGTTTGTTTTATTGTAATCAACCCTATAAAACAGTAAAATTGAGGGAAGTTTTCTCTGAGTGTCCTGCTGGCTTATGGTCTCCTGTTTATACACTGCAATATACTTTTTAAAAACACCTTATCTTATTGGTAAAAGTATTATACATATTCCCCTCTCCCCGGTCCCATTGACACCCTCCACATTACACCCCGCTCCTGCAATAAGCTTTTGTTGGCAACATTTATAGAAAGTAGATTCAAACTGTGTTAGTAATCAATCATTCCAGTTGTCTTTAGTGGTCTTCTTTCTTGTTTTATATAATTTTCCAGGGCCATTTAATCTCTGTATGTTGATAACTCCCAAATCTACATCTCTGTTTTTGACCTCTTTCTTACCTGAGTTTGGGACCTTTACCTCCAAGTAAATATCCCCTTGGGATAAACGCACTTTATCTAAAGAGGAATTATCTTCCCCTGAACTGTGTTTCTCCTTTGTTTTGCAAATCACCATAGTTTATTTGTATATTCAAACTACTACTCTCTCACCCATTTATATGCCTGTCTTCAAGGCTTACCTTTAATCTTAAGCGCCTTTTTTAGAGAACTCCTTTAATTCCCACTGCCACTGTCTTCGTTGAGTTCTTCATGGTTTGGCAAGCAGCACTATCAAAAAATTAGTAATTTCAAGAAGTCGGTCAAACTCATAAAGCTCTAACAAGTGGTGGCATCCAGCCTGGAACGCAAGTGGTCTAGCCCCCAGGCAGGGACACCTGAGAGCTCTTTACATCCAAATATGTGGAACCCAGACGCTAGAGAAGTTCATATTCCAAAAAAAGTTCTAACTACGCTTGAGTCTCAATTCTTGCTATGCTCGGCATACAATGC
>NW_005871255.1:2049747-2160130 GCF_000147115.1 Myotis lucifugus
TCTTTTCGCTTGAGAACGATCCGGAGAAAAGTCGGCCAGGAATCGTTTCTCGCCTTCCAATTGTAGGTTGGTTCAGATCTCAGACGACAAGGTATCCAACGACCCCGTCGGCCCGCTGCAGGGAAGGCAGTGGACGTCACGGCGGCGAACGAAACGGACCCCTTTTTGCGGGGCTTGCAGAACCTCCGGAGCCCCCGAAGGCCGATAGAGAATGAGTTGGAAGGTGGGAGACCACGGCGGCCTTGGGTCCGGGCGCGGGAGCCCGGCGCCGCAAAACCGGGGCGCCCCGACGGGCCCCCCGCTCGGCCTGGAGGCCAAGAAAGGTGGGTGTGTGCGTGGGGGGGCGGCCAAAACTTTCCTGTCCCGCGCTCGAGCTGCTTTCGGCAGGAGCCGGAAGACGCTGTGTGTGGACGGAATTCGGGACCGATTGACCCACGGGCGGCTGCAGGGGACGTAAGGTGAGCTCCAGGGCGGGCCGGGCCACCCTTGCTGGGCCTGGGCGGGTCCCCCGCCAAGAGAGGAACCCAGGACCAGCTCCTCGGGGGCTCGGGCCCAGGGCGCCCTCGGGGGGGACAGGGAAACCGCCCCCCTTAGGCACCCCTGCGGGACCTGGCGGGCCCGGGAGCGGCCGGGCTGAAGCCCCACGGCGTGGACCCTTCCCCTCGCGGGGTTTTGGGCCCGATGTTTCGGCTCCTTTGCTTGGTTTTGGGGGCCGGGGCGTGGGAACCAGACCGTCCCGAGAAAGCCGGAGTCAGCGAGTCCCGTGGGCGGGGGCTGCCGGGCTGCACTGGCTGCCGGGCCTGCCCGCGGACCTGGGGCCCGACACTGAGGCCGTCGTCCTGGGGAAATGTGATGCCAGAGGGACTCTGCCCGGGACATTTCATCCCCGAGCTGCCCCTTCTTTCATACGCCCCTTACTTTCTGGGTCTGGAAGAAGGAAGGCTGCCGACTTGGAGGGGCTGGACTGCGGTTCTGCTCCGCCTGTCATTCCAAGGCGGGGGTGTGGGCTGTGGGCTGTGTGCACAGCCTGTGTGCATTTCGCAGGTTGGATTTATCCTCTGTAGTTTCTTCAAATAACAGCTACAATTAGTTTATTAAAGTTTGTTGCACTTGCTCATGAGACTCTGAAATGCATTTAGGCACTACTTGGAGGTTAAATACTATTAACTTGGGACCTAAGAATTTGCACTTCTTCCTCACTTTGGCAAAAGGTCAGTGCAGCGTATTTTCAAAGAGACTAAAAAAAAATAACATTTTGAAATAAAGTCAGGGACATTTTGTTGTTAAGGAAGAAATTCCACTTTGTGTTATCTTAGTTGTGGACACAGTATAAAATCAACTAAACTAGCAGAAGGTTCTAGTTTTTAAAGTTCTACATCGAAGTAGATGCCTAATTTTTGGCAAGTTACACAATCTCTAGCTTTAGGCTTTTTCTTTTTTCTTTGTAAATTAAAGAGCTTACCTATTTATCCAGCAAATATTTCCTGAGTGTTTACTTTGTACACAGCGTCGTCCTAGGTTAATGGAAGAAGGGTGAATAAACTCAAACCTAACCAATGAGAAAAATTTCCATGTAGACAACTAACACCCTGAGGGAAATGAAATAATTGCTAAAAGAGGGGTTAAAATGTTTTGTGAAAACACGGAGGTAAGGACAGATTTGTTCTGACTGGAGGGAAAGGATCAGAGTCTTAATGGATGAGATGGCATTTGAGTTGAATTTTAAAGGCTGGGAAGGATTTCACAAGATCAGATCTAGATTGGGGGTGTTTATTACTGATTGAAGACCTAGCCCAATCAAAGACCTTGAGCACTGACAAAGGTTAGTGTGTTCATTTAATAGCGAATTTAGTGTGGCCTGCAGTAAATAGTTTATTAAGGAATATAGTGGATGCTGGTGTCTGAAGACATGTAGAATACTTAAAATGCCATGCTTAGGTGTTTGACTACTGAGGCACTGAACTTTGAGTTAGGGGAATAATACAAACATTTCTATGTTTTGGAAAGGTAACTCGAGTGGTTGTGTAAAAGATGGATTGGAAAGGGGCATTTTAAGGGCTGGGTGGCCAGATAGAAGTCTATTTTAATACTGTAGTTGAAAGATAATGAGAGACCTAAACAGGGCATTACACTAGGAATACATTTGGGGGAATCAGAACCACTGGGATTATTTCAGTAGGGAAGATGAAAGGGATTGTTAAAGATCGAGAATTTGCAGCTGAGTGGGAGGAAGATTGGGCAATAATTGAAATGAATGCTGCAGGAAGAAGAACAGGTTAGGTGGTGGAGATAGTAATCTGGATTCAGTACATTGTTAGGTTGGGTTGCTGTTGGATAGCTATGTGGAGATAGTAGCAAGCAGTTAGAAATGAAAGTTTGAAGTTCAGAAGAGGTCAGGAATAGAGACAAAAATGTAGGTATCATTTGCAATGTCATTCATTTATTATACAGATATTTATTCAGTGCCTACTAGGTGCTTACACGGAACCCTGTGTGGAAGCCCTTTAAGCTTCAGTATCAGAAATGACACTGGAAAACCTAAATTCCTTATGACTTACATAAAGTGCTATGCCAGGTGCTGGGAAATATAGTAGTGAACAAGACTAGTTCTTACCCTTGTTTATGGAGCCTGCAATTTATGGGATAGCCCAACAAAAAAATAAAGACTGTATAAAAACAAATGAAAGAATTAGAAATTGTGATTAGTGAAGATGGTAGAGGGTGTATGGCGAACCTTCCTTGAGTAAGGTATCAGGGAAAGCCTTTCTAAATGAGTTAACAGTTAAACTGAACTACGAAGGATTAAAACAAACAAAAAAAGAGCTAACCAATGGAAGAGAATGGCAAAAGCATTCCTAGGTAGAGCAAATGTCATGTGCAAATCCATAATATAAGAAAGAGCTTCATGTGTTCTCCGAGCTAAGGGAGCTTCCTCTGGCTGGGACTTGGTGAGCAAGTAAAGGAGGGTGACTGGAGGGTGGGGATGCAGGAATGGCTCACATAGGTTTTTACAGGCCAGAATAAGGAGTTTGGATTTTGTCTAGACACATTGGAAAGCTTAGAGAAGAGTTTGAACAGGGAAGTGTATCTATAATAGGATTCACATTTCAAGATGATATTTATTGCTGTGAAGAGAACAGAACGGAGGGTGGCAAGAACAGAAGCAGGGAGACCAGTAACAGTGCTTTAGGGCAAGAGGTGATGGTGGCCTGGAGTAGGGTGGTGGCAGTAGAGAAAGAAGTAGGTGGATTTGCCATATTTCCTCCTTTGGAAATAGAATCAATAGGACTTGGCAGCTGGATTGAGTATTGGGAGCAAAGGAAATAAAGTAATAAAGATTACTCCTAAATGACGTAAATAGTGGTCCTTGAGTAAAGGGTTGTGGTGAGAGGGGCTGGTAAGGAATGATGGGAAACAGGCTTGAGAGAGAATTTGTTTTGAACATGGTAAAATGGAGATATTAAGTTAAAATGTTTAAGTAGAGATGTATATCCAAGTCTGCAGCTCAGAGGAGATGTCTGGCCTACAGATACAAATTTTGGAGACCCATATGATTTAAAGCCAAGGAACTGGATGAATTCACAAGAGGGAGAGAGTATAGCAAGAAAAACCGGTCTGAAAACTATCCCTGAAGAACATTAACATTTAGGGGCTGAGTGGAGGAGGATTATAGGAGTTATCAGAGGAGACTGGAGAGATGGCCAATAGGTAGTAGTGAAGTAAGGAACATGTATCTTGGAAATAAAGAGAATAGTGTTTGAGAAAGGAGGCAGCGCCTTTGAGAAACAGTGCCAATTATGCCTCTTTGGTTGCAAGTGAACAATTTACTTCAGAAGAGGAATTTATAACCAGGACGTGAGCAACTCATAGGACCAAAGAAAATGCTGAAGGCCCTGACTTTATAAAGGACAGGAATATGAGCAGCCCCAGGGAAGGCTGCTAACTGCATTACTGGAATGAATGGGCTGCTGCAGCATTTTTCAGTCCTTAGTTACTTTCAGGATTCATGTTCTGAGGAAAAGTGTCTGATTTGTTCAACATGGGTCAAGTGTCCAATAGTTGGCCAGGATAGAAAAGAACATCTTAATCTACAGTCCTGCCAAGAATGTAATTAATGGGGAGGGGTAGATCCCCAAACAAAATGGATCCTGTCACCCAGGCAGGGGAAATGAATGTAAGACAGTCAAAAACAATAGTTGTCCATTGCAAAGGTCAAGTAAGACGAGGACGGTAAAGTGTCCATTGGACTTGGCGACATGAAGATCATGGGTTATCTTTACAAGAGAGGTTTTGGTGAATTGACGGGGTTGGGTAATGATTGGAGATGAGAAAGTAGAGACAACTCTTGATGAATTTAGCTTGTAGAGAATTAGGATTGTGGAGAAATGGGGAGGTGAATGGAATAAGATTCAAAGCTATAGGAATGGAGCACCCAAAAGATCCTGGGAAGAGAAAGGAGAAGGCCTAGGGTAAATCCTATGGTTTTAAAACTCATTCTGGCTTTACAATTCTGTATTCCAAATTTCTTTTGTTAGTACCTGTTACCACTTTATCATTAGAATTTAATCAACTCCCATAATATGCTAGGTATGATATAGAAAGTTACCTCGTTTTCCTGTTCCCAGCACTACCACGTTATAACAAAATTTAAACTGCTCTTTTAAAATAAATTTTAATTTTTGGTCTTTGTAATTTACTAATGTCAGTAGAGTTGTCTGGATCTATATCTGTGGTCAGCCACAGGTGGCGATGGAGGGAGCTGAGAAGCAGATTGGCCCATGGTCAGAGAGACTAGTCCTTTTGGTTGAAATCATGTGCTTTATTTTAGCCTTTGTATGAATGGTGACCAGTTGTGGGGAGCACAGTGTTCCTCAATTTCTTTTTTCTTTTTTCCTCTACCCACCCACCTTCTACTTCTTTCTAAAACTGGGTCAAGGTCAAAGCATTGTTGACCTCCCTCAAGTTAGAGCAGTACTGCTATTCTGGGCTTTGTTTTCTAGGGTGGAACTACTTTGCCTTTTATTTTTATTTACTTTGTATCCTCACTTGATATGTTCTTATTGATTTTAGAGAAAGAAAGGGAGGGAAAGAGAAAGAGAAATATCGATGTGATGTGATCGGTTGCCTCCTGTGTGCATTCGGACCAGGGATCAAATCTGAAACCTAGGTATATGCCTTGACCAGGAATTGACCTTTTGGTATTCCGGACGATACTAACCCACTAATCTACCCAGGGTCACTCTGCTTTTTAGAGGTTAACACAATGATGTTCTGTGTCTTTTATGAGGCAAAGTAGTAAAAGCCCCTGGTCATATTTCCCTTGGAAATACACTCCCTTCTACATAGCAATCAGGACTGAGACAGGAGACTTGTATCATCTCTGTTCCCCTGTTGCTTGCTTACTTTGGATTGGTTTTCTCTCCCAGTATGTGAGAGGTCTGCATTGGGGTTTGGGACCAAAAACTTCTTTTTGTTGCTAATCATTTGCCTAGTTTGTAATATTTTCCTCTGCAGAACTCACAGGGAGGGCCAAAAGATAAGATTCAAGTAATCTATTTCACCAAAACTCCAACAATAATAATGGCTGATTGTAATATATATTTATGTATTTATTTTGAGTTCAGAGGAAGGTAGGAGAGAGAGATAGAAACTTCAGTGATGAGAGAGAATCATTGATCGGCTGCCTCCTGCACACCCCATACTGGGGAAGGAGCCCACAACTCGGGGCATGTGCCTTGACTGAGAATCGAACTGTGACCTTCTGGTTCATAGGTTGATGCTCAACCACTGAGCCACATTGGCTGGGCTGTAATATATATTAAAAGCAGGTTTATATCTATGGGTTTACACTTTGTATGTGATGCTGTCCTATATAATAAAATGCTAATATGCAAATTGTCCCTTCGGGCGGGAGTTCGACCCACTGGGAGTTAGACATGCGCTGACCACCAGGGGGTGGCACGAAACATGGTGGACGTTGGCGATTCACCGCTGGCAGTAGGTGGCAGTGGAGGCACTGCTGGCCCAATGGGCCCCGATAAGAGCAGGACTGCAGCTTGGGGGGGGGGGGGGTGGCGAGCGGGCAGTGCCAGGCCAAGGTGGGTGCGAGCGGGGACCCTGATCACCTGCCAGTCACCCCACAGATCAGCCCGGATCACCGGCCAGGCCTAGGGACCCTACCCGTGCACGAATTTTGTGCCTGTGTCTGTAGTGTTTAACATATGTATTTTAGACATTTTGAAGTTACTTTAATAAAGTGTTTTTCGATCTGTGGGATATAACCTGTTAGCTTGTGAGATCAGTTTATTGGGTCTCATCATTAAAAAATATTTTCAGAGTGCATGAGAGTCGTATAGTATAGGTTAGTATTGTTTCATGAAACTATGTTATCTGTGTGTGTTTAGTTTATTGGGTTATGATGGAAAATGTATCTTACTGTGGGTTGCAGTCTCTATAGGAAATTTGGACTTAGTAATAAAAGGCATAGTTCTTAACCTTCTATGTATACTAAACATTTGGTAGACTTACTTATTTCTTAAGCACCTCTAGAGAAGTTTATTTCTGAAGAATTTTATAATTATTTCTATTGACTGATATAAAAATAATCCTAGGGTTGATCTGTTTCATTTCTATATTTCAGATGAGTTTCCTAGGGCCAAGAAGATGAGTAGCTTGCCCGGATCTCAACCTAGTCAGAGGCAGAATTAAGATTCCTGCTTTAGAGACCTTGCATTTTTGTTTTTTTAAAAAACATATCTCAGCTTCTTTATTTAATTTATTTAGCTACTTAGTGTTAATGCATAAGTAGGGTGTGTTGCAGAAAAAGAATGCAGCTTATCAAACTTTAGTCCCCAGGATTTGTTTATTAGGCTAAAAACAGAAGGAGAGTTGTTCTCAGGATAGTCCTGATCATAGAGATTGCTGTTGTCCTAAATCTACTTTGCTGTTGTTAGAGTTCTCGAATTACTTCTTTTCAAGCCTTATGTTTTGCTTTTGTTCATTGCAGAGGTTTTTTTTGTTTGTTTGTTTGTTTTTGTTTTTTTGTCTGCATTCTTTTTAATCTCTAGGCTGAACAGTGGCAGGGTCAGTGGATTTCTAAAAAATATATATGCTGGGCCAATTATTTTTTAAGCAGTCTAATATGCTTTGATGGCCATGCACACAGTAAAAGGGGAGAAGGAAATAGGTCTGAACAGTACTACTTTGACCAATTTCTAAGATCAGTTTGTTTTGTTGTAAAGTCTTAATCTAGAGCCAAGATTCCTTACTTATGATTTGTGGAAAATATGATTCGATGGGCCTGGCCTTGGTTGCTGATAGTTAAATGTTGTTGTCTCTTCCATTATTTATGGAGCTAAATTAGTACATTTTCTATTTTAAAGGAAATAAAGATATACATTTTGCCTGTCCACCAGCTACAGATACAAAGTAAAAATGAACAAATATTACTGTCCACATTAAAGAACTTTGGATGACTTAGGTGACTACTGTGTATATTGCATTTTTAATCTCTTATCTTAATTAATAGCATAAGAAAGCCAGGGAAGAAATTTCCTCTGATATCCATAATTTTTCTGAAAATAGCTTCCCTTTGAGTAAGAGCAGTGCCTTTCACTTCAGTGTCATATAAGTTGCATTTAAAGGAAAAACATTGCATTGGGACCCTCCCTACCCCCAATACTCGCAAATTATTTTTATTTTAAATATACTCAAACATAAAGCTAGGTAATTCTTATACCTCCTATGCTGAGCCTTTATAGCTCTTAATCAACTGCAACATCAAAACAAATTTACAAATCAATAATAGTAGTGCCACGGTCAGTGGATTTCTAAAATATATATGCTAAACAAAGATTATTTTCTTTAAGCAGTCTAATATGCTTTGATGGCCATGGGGAACCATGTACATCATAAAATTTAGATTATCAAGATTATGTTAGTTGTTGCCATGGATTTATATCTTCATGAATAAGTATACAGATGTAAGCAATACCATACAACAAGAAAATTCAAATTAACATTCATATTATGTGGTAGAGATGTTGTTTGTTAAAATGAACTACATATTTAATATTGAGCTTAACAGTGGAAAGATTTAGCCTTGGATACAGTAATATATTTCATTTGTTTCTAAATTTCAACTTTAGAAATACTAGCGCAGAAGATAGCATACAAGGTAGTATTTGTAATGTCCAGGCATTGTTACACAGTTTATGATAATCAGATCTTATATTTAACCAAAGGTGACTGAGAAGTCCTTGAATACCAGTTTTAATGAGGTATTATTTGATGACTTTGTAGAGTTAGAATTGCCTTATTCAATTAAAGATTTGCTTTGCAAGTGAAAAGATAACATAGAATGGAAGAAAGGTTGTGCAAACCAACATCTGATAAAATCTAAGATATGAACATATGCCCAATAAGCACAGGAAAAGATGCTCAGCATCATTAGCCATCAGGTAATGTAACTCAAAACCACAGTGAGTTACTACATCATACCCACTAGGATGGCTATTACAGAAAAGGCAGATACTAACGAGTTGGTGAGGGTGTGGAGAAATTAGATCCCCCTTATATACTACTGGTGGGATTGTAAAGTGACACACCACTTTGTAAAACAGCCTGGTATTCCTCAGGAGGTTAAACATAGTTACCAAATGACCTAGCGATTTCACTCCTAGAAAAGTACAGAAAAGAATGAAGACGTATGTCCATGCAAAAACTTGTACATGAATGTTCATAGAAACATTATGCATAATAGCCAAACTGGGGAAACAACTGAAATGTGGAAACAATCCAAATGTGCATCAATTGATAATTTGATAAATAAAATGTACATCCATACAGTAAAATAGTATTTGGCTACAAAAAGAAATGATGTACCAATACATGCTACATACAATAGGATAAACCTTGGAAACTTCATGCTAAGTGAAAGCAGCCAGGCACAAAAGATCACATATATAATTCCATTTATAAAAATGTCTAGAGTAGGTAAAATCCATACAGACAGAAAATAGATTAGTAGTTGCCTAGGCCTGCTCAGTGAAGGGTTTGGGAGAAAATGGGTACAGGCTTTCTTTTCTGGGATGACAAAAATGTTATAAAATTGATTGTGGTTATGTTTGCACATCTGTGAATATACTAAAAACAATGTACTTGTCCTCTTTAAATAAGTGAATTGTATGGTATGTGAATTATATCTCAGTGAAGCTGTTATTTTTAAAAAATTTGCATTGCAATTTTTGAAATCTGTTACATGGGTAACTGGAATTAGGAATAGAATTGAATTTGCCATCACACTTAGCTGGTGCTATGTTAAAGATGAGATCCACACAGTACATTTACTATGGTACTGAGTGCTCCAATACAGATTCTTTTGAGGTCTTCCTGCCTGTTGTACTGCATCCGACTATTCTCTCTTTTGTTTACACAGCACACATACAAACCACAAATTTGGATACCAAAATTGTATGGCAGCTCTCAGTTATAATACAGATACCCATTTGTTCCAGGAAGTGATTGTGCTAATTTTTAAGATTATCATTGAAATGAAAACACTAAAATAAAAGGGTGTCATAGATAACTTTGGATTGAGAAATGATGATGTAGAGGTGGTCCTTAAACTATAAGAGAAGTGGCAGCTTCCTTCTCTAAATTGTTATTACAGCTTTGCAAAAGTGTTTAAGATCTGCTATATCTAATTTTTCCCTTGTTAAGGGCACATATTCTTATCCTTTATTTTTCATTAGGTAAGGAAACAGAAACCTATCCCTGGAGCCAGCACCATCAGTTTCTTAAAAAAAAAAAAAAAAAATGAACAAATATAAAGACAGTAAATAATTGTCTAGTTTCTTAGAGATTTTACAATCCTGGAATCTCAAAATTGGAGGAACATTAAGAATAACCTAAATAAACATTTGGTAATTTCTTGGCTTCTTGAGATGAGCTGGAATTGGGAAAAGGGAATTCTTACACCCTGGTGACTCAAGACCAAATTTAGAGAGATATAATCACTATTTATGTCAACTATTTATGCCAACCTCCTCTGTGGGTAGGAGTTTGGCTCTGCAGCTTAATAACTTGGACAAGTGATAATACTGAGCCTTGGTTCCTTTCAATGTAAAAGAGGGATGGGTAAGCCCCATTGAGCTATTATAGTGCTTGAATAGGAAAAATGTGTGTGAAAGGAAAAGTTGGAGATTTATGCTACTTTATGTAAAACTTAACATTTTATTTACATCTTGTAAATAATTTTTTAATGATGAAAAATACAGATTTCTGGCAGCTAACAAAAGGGAGAGGAAGGAACTATCAGGGCAGTAACACTTATTCAGGTACATTTAAGTGCTCTTTTTGTAGAGTAAATCTTTCTAACTTTTCACTTTACCTTGGTATTAATTGAAAACTCTCATCTTGAGTACATTTTACACTGTATGACCACTTTGTATAAAGTAGTGCTCCTAATTCTAACAATTGTACAAAATAAAGTGAACTCACTTTGCCAAAATCCCAGGGGAAAAAATTAAGCTATAAGAAAGTAAGAATTTAGCCCTCACTGGTTTGGCTCAGTGGATAGAGCGTCGGCCTGCAGACTAAAAGGTCCCAGGTTCGATTCCGGTCAAGAGCATGTACCTTGATTTTGGGCACATCCCCAGTAGGAGGTGTGTAGGAGGCAGCTGATCGATGTTTCTCTCTCATCGATGTTTCTAACTCTCTATCCCTCTCCCTTCCTCTCTCTCTAAAAAAAAAAAAAAAAAAAAAAAAATCAATAAAATATATTTTTTAAAAGAACAATATATGATTTAAAAAAAAGAAAAAGAAAGTAAGAATTTAAATTATGGGTAGAAAACAGCTGCATCAGGGTCCTGAGAGTACTACTTTGGGAAAATATTATTCAAATATTGACTGACTGTATAAATAATTTTAGAAAAATTGGGAAATTGAGAAAATAGTCACATCAGCCTACCACCCAATTAACTACTATCACAGCTGTGTGAATTTCCTTTCACTTTTTCCTATGCTTATCTTAACTAGTTTTAATATTGGCAAGTTTGTAATTTCATATTTTGTTTTTGTAATTTAACCAACATTTATCAACACTCCCCAATTGTTGGGTATATGCATGTATTTATATGTTGTTTGAAGTTGTTTATTATCACAGATGATAAGATGAAATTCTTTGGACATATAGCTTTTCTCATATTTAAGACCTTTCATTAGAATAGATTAGTAGAAATAGAAATTCTACATCAAAGTAAAACTTTTTATGGGTTTTGATACCTACTGGGTTTGTTCTATTTTAAAACAATTGTTTTAGGACAAATTCTTTATTGCTTGCTGTGGATATACCAGGGTGGGAAATAGTGGGAAAGGACATGCAACTTATGATTATTAGAATAGATAAAGCCTTTGTTTATTTAGCTACATTTTCCTCTGCTCTTAATATTCTCTCTCTCTTGCCCTCATTTTAGGCTAAATTGATTACCTACCCAGCACAGCATCTTACAGGAAAAGCATAGCATTTCCTAGAGGAATATGAGCATAAACAGGAAGGTGTCATTGACTTTGAATTAAAAATTTAACTTGTCGCCTGAACAGCTACAGGATTTGGAAGCTGAATCAATGTTATCAGATGAGTTAGAATCCAAACCAGAGGTGAGCCAAATCAGCTTTTCTTTTCTTTTTGGTAGGCTGTATTCCAAAGGTTGTCCTTATTTAATTTGGGGGTCAACAGACTTTTTCTGTAAAGGGCCAGATAGTAAAATTTTAGTCTTTGTGGGCCATATTGTTTTGATTGTAACTACTAGTTTATTATTTTTCTCTTACTAAGTACTTTTTCAAAGATTTAAAAATTCCGTTTTTACCTCTTATGACTTTTAATATTTGATAATTATATGACAAAATTTTATATTTTATATATGGCATATATGTGTAATGTATGTTTATATTTGTAATGTATGTTTACATTTGTAAATATTTACTACCACAAACCATTCTTTTAATTTTTCTGAAAGTATTTTCTTCCTAAATGTAATTGGAGGACTTAAACTTTTTTAAAAATAATTTTTATTGATTTTTAGAGAGAGAGGAAAGGAGAGGGAGAGAGAAACATTAATGTGAGAGCACAGCATCGATCGGCTGCCTCCCACATGTGGTCTGACCAGGGATCAAATCCGCAACCTAGGTATGTGCTTCAACCAGGACTCAAACCTGCTACCTTTTGGTGTATGGGACAATGCTCCAACCAACTGAGCCACACTGGCCAGGGCAACATTTTTTTTTTTTAATATCTTTTTATGGATTTTAGAGGGAGAGGGAGAGAGAGAAACATCGATAAGAGAGAAACATTGATCTCCTGCCTCCTTCATGCCCCCTACTGCAGATCAAGCCTGCAACTTGGGCATGTCCCCTGACCAGGAATTGAATCAGCAGCCTTCCAGTGGATGGGATGGTCCTCAACCAAGCTACACCGGCCAAGACAACATTTTTCATTTTTATTTATTTTTCTCATTTTAATTTAAATATATCTGTGTTACATAATGAAAAGTCACTGAATTTGGAATCAAATTACTTAAGTTTGAAGACTGACACTGCTCCTAACTAGTCTTATGACCTTAGAAAAGTCATTCAGTATCTTCAACTTGATTCCTTATCTTTAAAATACATGTTCAAGCTTACTGATTTATAGTGAGGCTTAAAGGAGCCAATACACAGAAAAGTGTTTTATAAAATGTAATCAGTACAATATGGTTGAGTTTTTAATAGCCATCATTTAAAAATATAATTATTTTTATCATTTCTTTGTTTGGTGGAAAATGACAGAGGTTAAATTAATTACATAATTTAGCCTTTCTCCAGAACAGATGACTTGATAAAAATAACTTTAAATTTTATTTGTTGTTAATTTAGTTTTACAATGAATATGGCTGAGACTAGTGAGCAATTAAGACTTAATTACATCATCACCTTTTGGGAAATTCAGATGTTTATATCCATTCCTAACAACTTGTATATCTTTATGTTGTTTCCCCTCCCCCATCCCATAGCTCCTGGTACAGTTTGTTCAGAATACATCCATCCCATTGGGACAGGGGCTAGTAGAATCAGAAGCTAAAGACATTACTTGCTTGTCCCTCCTTCCAGTGACTGAGGCCTCAGAATGCAGTCGGCTAATGTTACCAGGTAAAAATTAAGAATACCACAGTTAAGATAAATGAGTCCTAAGAGCTTAGCCTACTCTATGGTACTGGTGGAATGGATTAACTGATTTTATAACAGACTGGTGGAAACTGTAAAAATTAGGAATCATGGAGAAAAGGAACCATGGAAGTCATAAGTGCATTGATCGTTTACACCATAGGAATGGATATGATCACCCATAGAATATGAAAGTGAGAAGAAAAGAAGGCTAAGGTAGAACGCCTTGGAATATTCTATTTAAGGAGAGCCTGTGGAGGGAAGAAGGAAAGTCTAGAGTAGTATAGGAATACTGGCATAGAGTACAGGCATGGAACCCAAGGGAATAGTCAGTGTGTCAAATGTTCCTAAGAGGCCCAGTGAGATAGGGTCAACAAGGCCATTGCTGACCTAGCAGGACCAGTTCCCTGGAAAGGGTGTAGAAAGCCAGGCTGCAGAGGATTGCGATACTTGTGTAAGATATGTATAGAGGAAGTATCTATATTAGCCGTGGGCAAACTACGGCCCGTTTGAAATGAATAAAACTAAAAAAAAAAAAAAAAAAAAAGACCATACCCTTTTATGTAATGATGTTTATTTTGAATTTATATTAGTTCACACAAACACTCCATCCATGCTTTTGTTCCGGCCCTCCGGTCCAGTTTAAGAACCCATTGTGGCCCTCGAGTCAAAAAGTTTGCCCACCCCTGATCTATACTTTGTAAAGACTCTCCTGCTATGCAAAGGGAAAAGAGAAAATAGATGGAAGAATTCTTTTCTCAGATTTGAAATATTTAAGGGTGATTTTTTGCTAAAAGAAAAGAGCCAGTTAGAGACGTTGTAGACAGAAAATGTGGATAATTGGTGAGGAGGCTTCAGGAGTGAGATTATTAACTTTGGATGAGAAGAGGGTGATCCAAAGCCAATAATCTCCTTGACTATTACCAAGGAGAACATTATTTTTAGATGCAATGAATTCTTTGTTTTCTGGTCCTTGTTTTAAAATTTGGAATACTAATGTTAAATCAGGTGAGGATCAATATTTGTTGGTAACAAATTATTTGTTATAGTCTTCGGGTTACTGTCTTCTAGTGGTGTTCCTTTTTCTTTTATTTTTTTCAAGTGACTTTAAATCTTTTTCAATGTTTAAAGATTCAAGAAGGGCAGATATAATGAACTAACCAAATGTTGACTTAAGGTTTCCCTAACTAGCTCCAAATTTTTCCACATTTCCTACCTTTCAATTCCCATTTTTCTATTAGTATATTGGGAATCTTTCCATATATTTATGGATTTTCAATATGTGAAAATTTCCACGTGCTAATAAATTTTTATCTTCATTAGACTTTTCCCCCAACTTTTCTCTCCCAATTTTAACTTACTATTTTATTTTACTTTTTATTGTTTAAAGTATTAACATATGTCTTCTCCCCCCCATTTTAACTTATTGAATAAATAATTAACAATAATAAAGGAAATGAAAACAGAAACAAAAGCATGTCTTCTTTTGCACATTACCTTCTTTTAGTTTTAATTTTTTTTTTTAATATATTTTATTGATTTTTTACAGAGAGGAAGAGAGAGGGATAGAGAGTTGGAAACATTGATGAGAGAGAAACATCGATCAGCTGCCTCTTGCACACCTCCTACTGGGGATGTGCCCGCAACCAAGGTACATGCCCTTGGCCGGAATCAAACCTGGGACCTTTCAGTCCGCAGGCCGAGGCTCTTATCCACTGAGCCAAACCGGTTAGGGCTAGTTTTAATTTTGATTTAAAACATTTTCAAGAACCAATTATAGATAATAAATGCAAACTCAAGTACGCACCTGTCAGCTCATGAATACAATATTACAATAGCAAATGTATCTGCACAAACCTCCCTAATCTCATTCCCCTCCCTCTTAAGTATGTGTGTATCATTCTAAACACACATGTGTTTGGCCTGCATGTTTTCTTTTCACTTGAGATATATGATAGATTCAGAAAAGTATAAAACCACATGGATATACATATTGAATTATTATAAAGGAGATACCAACCACTTAATAAAGAAGTAGAACGTTGCCAGCTCCTAAGCCCTCCATAGGAGCCCTCTCTGATAAAGACAACCTCTATTGTTCCATAGGTCACCACTGTCCTTAGCTTTTGAGACAGTTCTTTGTTTCCAAGTTTCCAGTAACTACCCAAGTCTAAGTAACACAGTTTGATTTTAGCTGTTTTTGGACTTTAAATTAATGGAATTATATGAAAGTATGTTGTACCTTTCTTCCTTTACTAGTGCTCTGTATTTGTGAGATTAATCCGATTCATTCTTGTGTGTAACTATGGTTTGTTTGGTTTCATTGCTCTAGAGTATTTTGTTATATGAGTGTACCACAATATTCATGTCACTATTGATGAATATTGACTTGTTTTCTATTGTTCAATGACAAACTGTCTATGAGCTTTATTTTAAAAAATGTTTGTGGTAAAATATACATAACAAAACTTACTATTTAACCAGTTCTGTGGCATTAATAAGTATATTTACATTGTTGTGCAACTTCATTAGGCTCTGAAATGGCAATACTGCCCCTAGGCTTCCACTTTTATTCCTATAATTTTGTCTATTATCGCCTTAAAATAGGAAAAAATGTTATCTGCCTTTGATAAAGATGAAAGAAACCGCTGAAAACATTGGATGCTTCAGCACTGTGGTTCAGTTCCTCATTATATTGCAACCAAAACCTTTGTAAATTCATCTCCTCCTTACAATAAAATTAGAAAGTATTTTGATTATTTCTTTATATCCAATGTAAACCCAGACTATAATGAAACATATTGATGATTCTATAAAATTTCAGTTATTTCCCCAGCTATGTTCCCCCCCTCCCCCAATAATTCACCAGAACTGTCACATACATGCAAGGGATCTCTCCCAAAGAATAATAATTTAAAATTTAGAGCCTATTCTTAGGTTAGTATTCTTTGTATAACCGTATTTTTTTAAGGGAAAAGTACTGATTTCTGACCTCAAAAGGACAAAGGTCGATAATTCCTAATGTGGATGGTTGGCTATTAGTTACTGCCAGGTGTTAGAGGAGTATGTCCCTCACTTATTGACTGACTTCCTTTAGAACTTAAAGCCATCTCTCTGTTCTTTTCTGAGGCAAATTTTGTATTTATAAAATGAAAATGTCTTTCTACAAGGGTGTTAGATGCTAAGAGAGGTTACAAGGGTATTAGGTGCTATGTATCAATATGGTGAGCTCTTTGGAAATAGGTGCTTTATAAAGCTGTACTATTTTTTCTTTACTAGATGATACTCCAAATCATACTAACTCCTCCAAGGAGGTCCCTCCTTCAGCTGTGTTAAGAAGCCTTCAGGTGAATGTGGGCCCAGACGGAGAGGAGACGAGGGCTCAGACTGTACAGAAGTCCCCGGAGTTTTTGTCCACTCCAGAGTCTCCTAGCCTGTTGCAAGATCTACAGCCAAGTGATAGCACTTCTTTTATTCTTCTTAACTTAACAAGAGCAGGTATTTTTTTATCCTTTTCTGAACTCTGCTTATGCTTTAAAAAAAAATTGTGCTGGGCCATATTTAACTCAGACATACTTAAAATGAAATGAAGCCTTATTATTTTATTACTTTGGAGAATTGGTATAGTCTAGTGATCAATTCAATGTGGATAGAGAGAGGGCAGATTCTAGGGTGAATCAAAAGTTTCTTGTATGGGAAATTAGGTGGTGCCGGTCACCACGATATTGAACACAAAGAACAGGGCTGGAGGGAGGATGATTAGTTCCCATTTGTGCCTGTTGATGTTGAGCTGTGGGAGGGACATTCAGGAGGAGGAATCCTTTAGCGTTAGAAACAAATCCAGAGGTGTAGAGAGGTCTGGTATGAAATATGTAGTTTTGGTGCTTATCAGCATTCAGGAAATGTCTGAAACAGTGAGCAGGATTCTTTGATTCAGGAGTAGTCTAGAACATAAACAGAAATAGGCAAATCTGGGACAATGGGGAAAAACCCAAACATTTATGAGGGTAACAGAAGAATAGGAAGAAATTGCTAAAAGGGGGTGGGGAGGAGGTAGTAAAGGGTAAAGGGGATCAAATATATGGTGATGGAAGGAGATTTGACTTTGGTTGGTGAACATGCAATGCAATATACAGATGATGTGTTATGTAACGATACACTTGAAACCTATATAATTTTATTAACCAATGTCACCCTAATATACTTAATAAGGAAATAGAATGTGAGTGGTGAAGGGGAATCCAAGGAAGGAAAATGTTTTGTTTTGTTTTGTTTTTTAATATATTTTATTGATTTTTTACAAAGAGGAAGGGAGAGGGATAGAGAGCTAGAAACATCGATGAGAGAGAAACATCGATCAGCTGCCTCCTGTACACCCCCTACTGGGGATGTGCCGGCAACCAAAGTACATGCCCTTGATTGGAATCGAACCTGGGACCCTTCAGTCCGCAGGCCGTCGCTCTATCCACTGAGCCAAACCGGTTAGGGCAGAAGAAAAATGTTTTAAAGAAGAAAAGTTACTAAATTATGCCAAATACTTCAGAATGGGATAGTGAGATGAGGACTAGTGACTTTAGCAAGAGCAATTGTTTTTGCAGTAGTAGAAGTGAAGGCTGGGAGTGGAAAGATGATAACCTAATCTTGTGTGAGAATTGAAGCTTGAGGTAAGAGGTGAAAATCTGGAACAGCTGATTCAGGACACACAGCGTTCCAATAACAGGATTACCTGATGGCTAACTTTCATATGTCTTCTTGTTTCTACCAGGTCTGAGCTCTTCAGCCGAGCACTTAGTATTTGTACAAGATGAGGCAGAGGATTCAGGGAATGATTTCCTCTCCAGTGAGAGCACGGACAGTAGCATCCCATGGTTCCTCCGGGTTCAGGAGTTGGCCCATGACAGTTTGATTGCTGCTACTCGTGCACAGCTGGCAAAGAATGCAAAAACCAGCAGCAATGGTGAGACCCCCTGTGGTGTTTTCCAGTATTCTATGCAGAGATTTTGGTAATGCAATGGTTATATTTTGAGGAAATGAAATTGTTGCTCATGACAAGTTAGAAACTAGTTATGAGGGCTGTAGTACTGTTTCATTTCTTTTTTTTAATGTTAAACTTTATTTTTTTTTAGATTTATCTTTATTGTTGAAAGTAATATAGATGTACATTCTCCCCCCTCCTACCCCCATTGACCCCTTCTAGTCTGCCCCCTCCCCCTGTATTGTTTCTTTTGAGTTCAGCATGTCTGTACTACTTCCTCTGCCACTTTTCTCTACCCAGTAATTTTCAAAATGTGGTCCTTGGATCATCAGTATCATTTAAGAACTTAGAAATGCAGGTGCTTAGGCCCTATCCTAATGAAGATCAAATTCTTCCTGTGATGCTTTTGCTGATCTCTGAATCCTGAAATCTTCAACATCCCCACATTACATTGAGGGAATAGTGCTATATTTGCCAGTGAGAAGCAATATAGGGAGGGAACTTGTGATTTGGACTCCAGGAGCCTGAGATCCATACCTGGTGCCATCATTTACTAGGTCCCTGCCTAGGGAATATAATCTTCCTTAGCTTCAATTTTCTCATGTTCAGAACATAGAGGTCAGGTAGCATATCTGATTAGGTTGTTATAGAGATTAAATAAGATTCTATCTGGGAAATGCTTTATAATCAGCAAAGCATTGTGTGGATGTTTTTATTAGTCTCAAAATATGTTACTTTGAGATAGCATAACAACTATCTGATATGCTTGAGTGTAAGGTGAGTCCAAATCTACACTAATAAAAGAGAAACATGCAAATTAACCATCACTCTGCCACACCCACAAGCCACGCCCACCAGCCAACCAGGAGCGAGTATGCAAATTAACTTAACTAAGATGAAGGCTGCTACAGAACTGGAGCGAATAGGCGGCTTGGGTTGCCCCCGGTGATGGAGGAAGCCAAGCTTCCCGCCTGCCCTGGCTGGCCCTGGGCTCCACTCAAGGCTACACAGTTTCAATTATAGAAGATAAATAAATCCCAGAAGAAAAAAAAAAGAAAAAAAGGAGAGGCTGGGAGCTTGGGTCACTGGGGGGCATGGCCAGCCTGAAAACAGCCAATAGCCCCCCACCCAGGCTGGCCAGGCACCCCAGCAGGACCCCCATCCTGATCTGGGACACCCTTCAGGGCAAGCCAGCTAGCCCCCACCCATGCACCAGGCCTCTATCCTATATAATAAAAGGGTAATATGCAAACTGACCCTAACAGCAGAACGACTGGGAATGACTGGTCACTATGATACACACTGACCACCAGGGGGCAGACGCTCCATGCAGGAGCTGCCCCCTGGTGGTCAGTGCACTCCCACAGGGGGAGCTCTGCTCAGCCACAAGCCAGGCTGACGGCTGCCAGCACAGCGGTGGTGGTGGGAGCCTCTCCTGCCTCCTCAGCAGCACTAAGGATGTCCGACTGCAGCTTAAACCTGCTCCCCGCTGGCAAGTGGACATCCCCTGAGGGCTCCCGGGCTGCCAGAGGGATGTCTGACTTCCAGCTTAGGCCTGATCCCCTGTGGAGCAGGCCTAAGCCAGCAGGTGGACATCCTCCGAGGGGTCCCAGACTGTGAGAGGGCACAGGCCAGACTGAGCGACCCCCCCCCCCCCCAGTGCACAAATTTTTGTGCACTGGGCCTCTAGTATATGATAATCTTCCATTTTCTCAATAAAATGGTTGCCTAAAAGCCTTTTTGGGGGGCTATTATATATCATTTAGGCATGTAGATAAAATTAAACATTGTAAATTGCTATTTGCTAAATGTGGTTACACACACATTTTAGATTATATGAAATATATTAATTTAATGTTGCTTTTTACCCAATAACGTAATGAAATTTCATTCAATATTTTAATACATTTAAACAAAAACCTCTGTCATTACTGAAGCCATGTTGTGAGTTCTGTAGCACAGTTTATCAAAGCACATCATCTTCACACTCATCTAAGTTGATCAAGGCATTAAAATATTTTAATTTTGCATTGGCTGGTATTTCTCAGTGGTTAGAGAGTCGACCAGCATAGCAAAGGGTCGCAGGTTAGATTCCTGGTCACGGGCACACCTGGGTTGCAGAATTGATCCCTAGCCCCAGTCGGGGCATGGGTGGGAAGCAACCAATTGATGAGGCTCTCTCACATCGATGTCTCCCCTTCTCCCCCTCTCCCCCTCTCCCCTTCTCCCCTTCTCCCCCTCTGCCCCTCTCTCCCTCTCCCCCTCCCTCCCTCTCTCCTTCCCTTCTCTAAAAAAATCAATGGAAAAAATATCCTTTGGTGAAGATTAACAACAACAAAATTTAATTTTGCATTTGATACTTATATCAGGGTAGGCGAAGGTCCATGGGCCAAATACCCACCTATTTTTGTAAATAAAGTTTTACTGGAATACTAGCATCCAATTAGTTCTACAAATTGTCTGTGGCCACTACCATGACAAAGTTCAGTACTTACGACAGAGATCATATAGCCCTCATAGTAAAAAATATTTACTATCTGGCTCTTTACAGAAAAAGTTGACTGATCCTTGCTATATATGATAACCTCACTGGAAATTGCATCCCAAATGCAAAGAAAGACCTGCTGGCATAACTGTAGGAGATTTAAAGTGTTTACAATTGTTATCCAGCTTCTGCAATATGAGGTGTTGAATTTCTTTGTCTTTCTCTTTATTTGTTTGAACCAGTTCATCAGGTGACCTCTAAATATTCAAAACTATCATTGTTGAAGTCATTTTAAGCTAATCTGTCTTCTGCAAACAGAACTCCCCCCTTCCCCCCAAAACACAGTAATTGAGGGAGCAAGCACTTCTCTAAGGGAGTGATTTTATAAGGACTCAAAATACAAGGCAACTCACTCTTTGCTGAGGGATTTTCTTTTGCTTTATAATTATATCATTGTGTCTACAAAATTGAATGCACAGAGCCCCAACTGTCACAGGCTTAAATCTCTGGATTAGCGAGGGGTTTCTACAGACCTTTCATTAGAAATTAATTAGCTGGAGCTTTGGAGTTGGGAAATTTCCTTTGTGGTGTGTGCTGTTTAAATTTTACCTATGTACAGGTATTACTTTTTCAATTAAACAAATAAAAAAAACTGGGACAATATTTTAAAAGAGAAAGTTAATATTAACTAGCAGAAGGCATCTTAGCTTTTACTTTGACCTTGGAGCAATTAGTTTTATGACTAGCATTGATGCAGTACAGGAAAGCGAATATAGGGCAGGAAGAGAATAAGATTAATAGATGGGACAGACACTACCTTTGATCAACTGTCAGGTTCCAGGGAGTGTGATAGGAACAACATATGTACCCAACTCTTGTCTTTCTAAGGTATGTATGAGTGGAAAGATAAAGTCTTTATGTATATAGCAGAATTAAATGAATGTTTTTCTCAATTGATGTCCAACTATGTCTGAAAGGATAGGAGCACCACCTGCTACTTTGGAATATAAATAATTTTTAGTTAACTGATTTATTTAAATTTAAGGAGGTACTGCAATGTGTGCTTCTCTCCTCCCCTCCTTTTATTCTGTTGAACAAAAACCTTCAGTAGATATTATCTCTCTTTTGTACAGTGTGGTTAGAAATTTTAAAATCTGCTGAGTTTTTGCATTCTTAACCCATTGTACGCCATAAGCGTCTATAGACGCAAGTGGCGGACCTTCCCCACACGCTGTGTGAGTCCATTAAAAAAAAATGTTTTCCCTAAGTGGCAGCCCTGACCAACTTTAAAATCATTTTTCATAAGAATTTTCAGCTGAAAATATTCAAGAACATCCAAATTGTGAGTAATATATTTATTTTTATAATATTCATTGCAAATTGATCTTTTAAATTAAATTCAAAATATTGTGGCGTGTGGGGATGGTTTTCCTTTTGGACGCGTGGCAGTTAACTGGTTAAATATTTTATAACTGAAGAGGGGTGGTACAGAACATTAGAAGGTGGCTCTTACTCTGTAGAATGATAGGAATAGCCAGATTGACTCAGAAGATTGAAATGTAAGAATGGCCGTCTGCAGACGAAATTCACTCCCGTAGCCCAGAACTAAGCCAGAAAGGCCGTTCCTCCTTAAAATACAAGTTTTTGTTACCTACGACTCTAAGTCATCTTCTGTAGCACCCCACTCTGGGTGTTGATATACCTGCCTTCCCACCAATCTGTGTAATACAAAATAGGTTTAACTCTGCTTTTTGATACAAAACCATTTTTGACATTTCTTACATTTGCCAAGAGGCCTAGTCTGTGCAACAAAGCATGATGGCTTTGTTAGTTCTCTGGCGTAAGGGGGTGGGCATGTGGAACACTCTCACTTCTTTTGTTAAATGGATACAAAGAGTTGGGGAAGATGAAGATAGGTATTTGATAATTGATCACTAGGAATAAAATGTAGGAGTTTTCTTGTTTGAACCAAAGTATCTGAGCAGGGTTCTTTCCTGGATTACAAATATGTGACTCTCTTATAGGAGAAAATGTCCACCTTGGTTCTGGTGACGGGCAACCCAAAGAATCCGGGCCCCTTCCTCAAGTGGAAAAGAAGCTCAAGTGTACAGTTGAAGGCTGTGACCGGACATTTGTGTGGCCAGCTCACTTTAAGTACCACCTCAAAACTCATCGGTGAGCAAAGCTGAGACTCCACACTTGGAGCCAAAGACATTGATGTTTCCAGAGGAACTTGTACCCCCAATTGATAAATTAAAGGAAAGCAAGGGCTGCCATTCATTTGTGGTTAAGATGTCTTTTGTTCTTTAGTGGAAAGATTATCATTGTCTCATTTATCTCATTCTTGGCAAATATTTAATAAGACATTTGGCACCTAAATGAGCTGCAGCAAGAGTTCTCAAATCTCATTATAAATATAATTTCTTAGAGAACTTAAGAAGAATAATGCATAAGCTTGGGCCCCACCCTAAACCTAGAAATCCATATTTTGAGAAGGGCCTGGGCGTCTGTAGTTTTAACAAACTTCAGGTAACTTCAGTATATCCAGGTTTTGGATTTACTATCTGCCTTCAGAGTCAATAGGAGCTTTGACTTGTCCTCTCTAACAATAAGCATTTTTAAGTATGGTTGCTCATGCATGTTTGTTTGTTTGTTTCTCAGAAATGACCGCTCCTTCATCTGCCCTGCAGAAGGCTGTGGGAAAAGTTTCTATGTGCTGCAGAGGCTGAAGGTGCACATGAGGACCCATAATGGAGAGAAGCCCTTTATGTGCCCTGAGTCTAGCTGTGGTAAGCAGTTCACTACAGCCGGGAATCTGAAGAACCACCTGAGGATCCACACAGGTGTGTGCAACCCTAACCTTCCCATGGACAAACTGTTTGGCTTAATGCTTGCTTACGTATCCTTAGGAAAGGCTCTGAGGTGGAAATAGAGGCAAAGGTCTAAGTTTGTTGCTAGAACTATGAAGATGGAATTTCTTTTTTTCAGATTCCTCATGGCACTCTTCAATTCATTCAGTAACATTTCTTGAGCTTTCGCCTGTGTGTGAGGAACAGACTGTTAATTTCTGCCTCTAGGAGCCTAAAGTGTAGAAAGGAATATAAAACCTCTGACAGCAATATGATGAGAAATGGACAAAATAAGTCTTTCCAGATATCTTTGAACATTACACAACTGTAATTTGGGCATGAATATTGAGTCACAGAAACCTTACAGAGCCGTTTGTAGGCACTAAATGGGGTAAGATGGGGGAAGTACAAAGGCGAATATAAAATCCCTGACTTTGAGGAGCTTGCTTGCTTGTTAGGGCCTCACAGCATGAGAAACAGAATAGAGAAATAACTTGTTCTGGGTCAAACAACATGTTCATATCAAAGCGGAAAAATAAAGATACCCTGACTCTCAGTCTGAGGAGACATGAGGGGATAGCTGCAGGATGGGGTGACTTGCCAAGCCATTGCCCAGCATGTGCCAAGTCTCTTGCCAGAGCTTACTCACTGAACTCAGATCACTGCCTCAGGATGTGTAACTCTGCTCTACTTTCTCACCACTTCCTTTGTCTCTTCCTTGTTCATTCTTGCATTACTAAAATGACAGCAGGTACGATTAAAGGGCATTTTAAAAGTCCAAGCTGAAGCCACATTTGTTCCAGGCGTGATCCCCTCTAGATTGACATTACCATTGGCTGTGTTTCAGGGCAGAATAGCTCTTTCTCAGCTCTTTCTTGAAAGAGGATACTATACTTGCTCCAAGAAAGCAGTTTGAATTAAAAAAAAACCAAAAAACAAAAAACTAGAAAAACATCTAGCTGAATCGATTAGGAAAGAAGTCGAGTTCACCATGCCTTATTGTTAAGTACAGTGACTTCAACCTTGTGCTGCTCACCTTCTTTGTAGCTTTTTGTAAAACTGAACATCTTAAAATGCTTTCTTTTACTTCAGAGAATGACCCGATTTTCTCTCTTTATTCTAACTTTTACTAGCTCTCCCTTGTTAATCTTCCAATTGTTCACCAGTATCAGAATTTCCAGCTTCTTTCATTTTCACTCAGTGTGCTCTCTCATTGCATTCCCCGGCCTTAATTCAATCACTTCTCCCAGGATGACTCACAGATCTGGGTCTCAATTATTAATATAATAGTCCTGGCTGGTGTGGCTCAATTGGTTGAGCGTCATCCCATGCACTGACTGAAAGGTTGCTGGTTGATTCCTGGTCAGGGCACATGCCTGGGTTCTGGGCTCGATCCCCAGTAGGGGGAGTGCAGGAGGCAGCCAATCGATGTTTCGCTCTCATATTGATGTTTCTCTCTTTCTCTTCCTCTCTCTAAAAAATCTATTTTAAAAATCTTTTAAAAATTAATATAATAATAAAAGTTAGTATTTATTGAGGTAATTTAATATGTGCCAAGTACATGTGTGTGTGTGTATCCTGTATAATAAAGAGCTAATATGCTAATTAGACCAGACAGTAGATGACCTTCCGGAAGACCTTCTGGAATGACTGGGGGGTGGGGCCACGAGGCAGCCAGGGCCATGAGGGCCGAGGCAGCCTGGGCTGCGAAGGCCTACTCTTGCACGAATTTTGTGCATTGGACCTCTAGTATGTGTGTGTGTGTGTGTATATATATATATGTATATATATATATATCTTATTTAATTTTCAAGGTAACTTTATTCATTACATACTGTACTTATTGATGAAGCAGCAGAAGATTAGAGAGTTATGTAACTTGCCTAACATTATGCAACTAGGAAATGGCAGAGCTGCCAGTTTTAGTGGCTTACCAGGAGAGCTTACTATGCCAAGCACTATATGAATACTTGTGTTATCTCATTTAATCCTCAAAATAATCTTTTGAGATTGTATTATGTTCGTTTTATAGATAAAAAACTGATTCTTAGAGCCCCAGTTGGGTGGCTCAGTTGGTTGGAGCATTGTCCCATACACCAAAAAGGTTGCTGGTTTGATTAGATTTCTGGTCAGGGCACATACCCAGGTTGCGGGTTTGATCTATGGTCGGTGCACTTAGGGTAGGCAACCAATCTCTCCCTTTCTCTCTCTCTCAAATCAATAAGCATATCCTGTGGTGATGATTAAAAACAAACAAAATTATATCTTGGAGAGGTTAAATGTCTTCCCCATACTAAGTGGTAGTGCCAGGATTTGAACTCAGGGTTAAGTAACTCATGCTTTAATCATAATGCAACATTGCCTTTTAAACCTCCTCTTCTCCTTTGTACTTTATCTCCGCAAAATCACCACCCTGTCAGTATCCAAATAGGAAGGCTGTGTCTATATCCTAGGCCAGCTTGATGCAGAGATTCATACTACTAAAATCTGTTTTCTAAATCCTCTATTTTAAGGTTATTTTAGTTCATCTCATTAAACATTTAATCTTATTTATTACTAGAATTTTCAGTTTTTTTGACATTTATTCATATTATTATATCATATACATATATATGATATTGTTCAGTCAGCAACTTTTTGAGTACCTAGCATTCTGGGATAGGTGTAAGTACACAAATATGCTTTCAAAAAAGTTGCAGTCCACAGGAATGTCATAAACATAAAGCTGTGTGGCCCTAGCCGGTTTGGCTCAGTTGATAGAGCATCCGCCTGTGGACCAAAGGGTCCCAGGTTCAATTCCGGGAAGGGCACGTACCTTAGTTGCCGGCTCCTGGTCGGGGCTCGTGCAGGAGGCAACCAATCGATGTTTCTCTCTCTCTTTCCCTCTCTCTTCCACTCTCCCTAAAAATCGATGGAAAATATCCTCGTGTGAGGATTAACAAAAACAAAAAGAAGAAAAGCACCACATAAAACTGTGTGGTACAGTCTGAAAGAACAGGATAATCTAGAGCAGTGGCCCTTCCTCCTTCAAGGCCAGCTCCTGTGTTATCACCATGCCAGCCTTACTTGCTGAGTAGGAGAAACTCACTCTTAGGTTTCTCCTTTATTCTCACACAACCACACTCACAGCACTCTGACACCAGATGTGTGGGTTTTCTCCCACACCAAGCAATTCTCTGCAACACCAGCTGGGTGCCCTACTTGGAGGGAGATAGGTCAGACCCCACAGGTTAAGGGCTCAGACCCACAGAATGCTTCCACCCTACCTCTGATGCCAGTAGCAAGCAGTAGATTGCTCGTAACTCCTCTCTGACTTGGCTACACATCAAGTTCTCATGATCCTCCCTTTGGATTTGATTATTTGTGAGATAGCTCACAAAACTCAGGGAAACATGTTTATCAATTAATTATATAATAAAGGATATGCCAAAGGATACAGACAAACAGCCAGACAGAGAACAATAGGGCCAGGTCTAGAAGGGTCCCGAGCTCAGGAGATTCTGTCCCTGTGCGGTTGGGGTGTGTCACCCTCAGCATGTAGATGGGTTCACCAACCCAGAAGCTCTCTGAACCATGTGCTTTTGGGATTTAATGGAGGCTCCATCACATAGGCTGAAAATCCCAATTTTCTAATCATGGCATGGTCCATCCAGGAGCCCACAAAGAGTCACTTCATTTGAACAAAAGACATTATTACCCAGGAAATTCCAAGGGATTTAGGGACTCTGTGTCAGAAACCAAGATCAAACCCAAATATTAGAACAAAAGATGTTCCTAGTGCTCTATCACTTAAGAAATTTACTAGGGTGTTAGGAACCCTGCATCAGCAACTGGGATTAAAAACTAAATGTTAGAACAAAGGAGTCTCCTCGTACCCTTATTCATAAGAATTGTAGGAGCTCTGTGTGAAGAACCAGGGCCAGAGACCAATGTATATATTTCTTACTATTTCACACTTGCTGTTTTCTGAACTTGCCCTGGGCACTCTCAGTTTCAAGGCTCTGCTTATGCTTTTCCTTGTGCCTGGAATTTCCTTCCATCCTTGTCATCTTTTAAGACCAGCTTAAATTCAGCTTCTTTAAAAAAATGATCACAATCAGAGTCTCTTCCCTTTCTAAATGCTTATAGCCTTTTTTGGTACAATAATTTATATTGAAGTTATTTATAAATACATTTATCTCTCTCACACTAGTCTGTGGCCCTTAGAGGATAGAGACTACATCTGATTTTTTCACTTTCTATTTTGAAATAATTATAGACTTACAGGAAATTGCAAAAATAGTACAAGGAGTTCTGTGTGTGCTTCCCCCACTTCCCCAGAAAGTGACATTTTATACAGTCATAGTACAATATCAAAACCAGGATGTTAACAGTACTGTCAGTCCACAGGCCTTACTCAGTTTTTACCATGCATGTTTGATTTTTAAATAACTAAGTAAGATTGTAGAAAAAAATTACAGAAAAGCAGAAAGAAAATAAATCATCTTTAATACCACTATGAAGATATCTACTTTTAACATATTTTATAGATTTTTTTGTGTACCTTTGACTAAACATGTTTTTATTTGTTTTCTTTATAAAATGAGAATATATAATATCTACTTTATAACTTTAAAAAATCTGTACTTTTTAATGGATCTAGAAACTGATTCTTAAAGAGAATTGGTATATAAGTTTAAAATCCTAGCGGCACATATTACATACTGTAATCTTGATATCCTCAGGGGGGATGTGGTCACTAAAGAAGGTAGGTCAGTGCAGTTGAGGGTCAGCTCTTGAGCCAGGAGGGAGAAAAGGGCAGGGCAGTCTGGTGGGCTGTATACTAGCAGAACATTGAGAGGTGACATTTGCTAGATAGCCCAGCTGAAATTATATAGCCTGAATTAAAGAAATCAGATTAAGTCATTGGAAACAGAAAACGGTTGGTGGAAAAAGAGAGAGAGAGAGTTCACCAGAAGACTGAGTCTTTATCTCATTTTCTGTTTCTAGGAGAGAAGCCTTTCCTTTGTGAAGCCCAAGGATGTGGCCGTTCCTTTGCTGAGTATTCTAGCCTCCGAAAACATTTGGTGGTTCACTCAGGTACTCTGATCATCGTTCAGAACCACCAGGGTGAATGTTGAAGACGAGGAGAGTGGTGGCGGGGAATCGGAGAAGGGGATATTGTGAACCCAGGGTTGGAATCCTTGAGGATGGTACATATCCTAGAGGTCTGTGGAAGCCTGTATCTGAAAAGGGAAGTAAATATTCTGTGTGGCTGCCATGACCTTATAGCAAAGATGTTTTATGAAGGCAACAGAACAATGGGTCTGGAAAGGACTCGGGGCTGGGAACAGTGAGCATGCTAAGTCTTCCTGGGGTACTTTTCCTGCCTTCGTACTGAAGGCTGAGAGGCTGGGGAAGGTGGGAAGTGGGAGAAGGAGCAGCCTCTTACGTAATTTAACATTCTCTGGGCTTCTCCATCTAGGCCTTGAGTCCATTTTCTGGTTGTCAGGAATGCACCTTGTCGTTTTGGCTCCCTTGTCTTAACCTGGTCCCTGTTGCAGGAGAGAAGCCTCATCAGTGTCAAGTCTGTGGGAAGACCTTCTCTCAAAGTGGGAGCAGGAACGTGCACATGAGAAAGCATCACTTGCAGATGGGAACAGCTGGGAGTCAAGAGCAGGAGCAAACTGGTGAGCAGAGAGGGTTTCATGGAGTGCTGTTTCTTCTGGCCAAATAACTGGCATGCCTGGTTATCTGGAAATGTTCTGATTCTGTTTTGGGAAGAGACCTGGTCTCATTTGATGGGCTAGTGGTTTCCAAATGTAGCTATACAGTAAAAACCCTTTGCAAGCTTTTTAAAAAATACATATATTTTTATTGATTTCAGAGAGTAAGGGAGAGGTGGAGAGAGAGAGAGAAACATCAATGATGAGAGAGAATAATTGATTGGCTGCCTCCTGCATGCCCCCTACTGGGGATCAATCCTGCAACCCAGGTATGTGCCCTGACTGGGAATCGAATCGGCAACCTTCTGGTTCATAGGTCGACACTCAACCACTGAGCCACAAGCTTTTAAAATATATACAGTATATTCATATTGTCTACTCCTCCCCCTAAACAAAACAGCCTGGTAATTGAGATTATTTGGAAGTAAAATCCCAGAATCTGTAGTTTTAAAAGTTTCCTGAGTGAGTTGGATGGTAACTAGTGCTGATCCATGAACCAGCATTTGAGTATCACTGTGATAAAGATTTCTGTATGACAAGAGTTTAAGCATATTTTACTTATCAGTCATGACTCCCTTTTTACCGTAAATTTGATACTTTTTATTATTCCTTTTCCATGTCTTTCCTTAACCAGTTCTTTCACTCCAAATGCTCCTTTAAGGGCATTCATCCTATTTTGTAAGCTAATTATCCAGCTCACAAGCAAGGGTGTTTATTCATAAGGCTTAACCCTTTCCTTGTAGGCTTACTCTTGCTTTCAAAAGTAGGTGTAATAGGAGATGGTATCCAAGATACAGGTTAATTTTTAGTTCTGAAAGAAAAGGCAAGCTTCCTATGCAAGAGTGGGGACCAGGTGCAGCCTTGACTGCTGTATCTCTCACATCCTGTTCTCTGTGCAGCTGAGCCACTAATGGGCAGTAGTTTGCTTGAAGAGGCTTCAGTACCCAGTAAAAACCTGGTGTCTGTGAATCCCCAGCCGAGCCTTGGTGGAGAGTCCTTGAACCTACCAAATACCAATTCTATCCTAGGAGTTGATGATGGTAAGAATTTCAACTCTTCTTTATTTGGGGAAAGTGGGCTGCCACTAGAGACTAAGGAATGGGGTTGTCTCCAAAATAGAGGTTTTAATTTCATTTCTTGTGAGTAGCTGTGGTATGATTGAGTAGCATTGTGTTCTTTGTCTCTGGGGGTGAATAAGTGAACTTGTAAAAAAAAAAATTCATTGAAAAGATGATGTAACAATAGAATAAAGAGAAAAAATTTTAAAGAAGATTATCCATAATCCTAGCATCCTAGCCCAACTATTTCTATTTTTCCTATTGCAGTTATGGAAGAACTTAACTTTTAAAACATTTAAACAGAACATAACCAGGTTTTACAGAGGAGATATAAAGCAATTTCTCCATACCATCAAAAGCCATATCTTCAGGAGAAAAGAAAGGGCTCTCTAGGAAACAGTTGCTTCTCTCTGGTGTAGAAATTTCACCCAAGTTACACAGGCCAGGCCCTCTTCTCTGAAAAACGTAACAGGTGAGGTCAGCATGCATTTATTCAGTGCCTACTCTATGCCTGGCACCATGGGAAAGATTAAAAAGTAGAAGACAGGGACCTTAAAATCTAGTTGAGAAGTCAAAACTTACACATGGGAAACAGAAGATAGTAATAAGCAAATGTTAAATTACATGGTATAGTTAGGAAGAGCAGTATAAGTTTAAAAAAGCCACTAAAATAAACTGAAATTTGAAGGCTAAGTGGTTTATGCATAAACTATTTCCAAAAGATCTTCATGGTGATATCACTAGTGAACATTTAATAAGTCTGAGATCTGTATTTTAGTTATTCATATCGTACTCAGTCAATTTGGGGCATAAGTGACCATATCTGTGTAACTTCTCCATGGAGCCAACAAGGCCTTAGAGTGTGCTCTACAACTTACCTCTCCTCTGTTTCATGAATGATACTAGTGGCTAACTGAAGCAGGAGGCACAAAAATTGCATGGAGGTACTTTGCCAGCCTGAAGGAAGAAAGTCGTAAGGGAGAAAGGGACACAGAGTAGGAACTTTGAAGTGAAGCTAGGTTTAAGTTCTTGACCTGCACACATTGTGCTCTTTGTTTCATTGGTGACTGCTTTAAGGGTCACCTCTGGTTTCCTGATTTGCCTGCCTAGGCAGCTTTTGTTCTGTTTCCTACACAGTGTTAATCCATTTAACAGTGTTAACCCAGTTAGCAGTGATAAAGCCATATTACTCTAAATCGGCATATTAAAAACTGGTCAGCTCCTATATCAAGATTTTTTGCCTTTTCTTCCCATTCCCCTTTTGTAATACGGTATTTTCCAAATTCACTGATAATGATTATTAGGTAAGAATTTGAAAGAAATACAGGAACATGGGATTCAGTGTTTCAGGGGACAGTTTTAAAATTCTTAATAAGAGGCTTGATAAGGCAGGTAGGTATCTGTGGATTCACTTTTTGTTGAAACATTTTTTCTGCTGTTTCACAGAGGTGCTTGCTGAAGGATCCCCACGTCCCCTGTCTTCAGTGCCTGATGTGACACATCACTTGGTGACCATGCAGTCAGGGAGGCAGTCATATGAGGTTTCTGTCTTAACTGCCGTAAATCCACAGGAGGTAAAATGGTCTCTTGCCCTTGTTTTGTTCCTGTGGAAACTAATGTAGAGAGCAGCGGTTCTCAACCTGTGGGTCGCGACCCCTTTGGTGGTCGAATGACCCTTTCACAGGGGTCGCCTAAGACCATCCTGCATATCAGATATTTACATTATGATTCATAACAGTAGCAACATTACAGTTATGAAGTAGCAACAAAAATAATTTTATGGTTGGGTCACAACATGAGGAACTGTATTTAAAGGGCCAGAAGATTGAGAACCACTGGTAGAGAGTGATTGGGAATCTAGTTCAGAGGATTTGAAAAATTCTCCAATTTCAACTTCCCAGAAGCTTTGAATAGAGTATCTTCCTTTAAGCTCAGAAAGGAGCCTGAGTGGTAGGGTTTCCTGAATTGAGAACTTGGTCAATTACAGGTGAGATTCTGAGTTTTAAATTTCTATATTCACATGCCTTAACGAATATCTGCTCCTTCTGTTTTCTGCCTCACTATGAGATGAGTTTGCTTTTTATAAAGAAAATAACATCCTTGGACAAAGTGGTACTTAAGCAAAAAAAAGTACTGACAAATCATTTTTAAAAATTATTGTTCATTTTGATAGGGTCATATGCCTAGGAGATACCAAGCTGAACTAACTGGTCATACAGAAATGTATTCACTGGCTTATTGAATGAGAACCATCATCTAAATTAAAGAGGAGTTTTAAGATCATTAAGAGCAAAGATGTGTCATTAGAGACCAAGGCTAAGATTGCTCACATGCTCATTTCCCAATTACTATGTACAGATGCAAAACTTTGATAGTGAAGAAGGCTGATAGGAAAAAAATGGATTCATTTGAAATGTGGTGGAGAGCTCTTATGAACACCCTGGACCACCAGAAAGATGAACAAGTGGGTCCTAGAGAAAATTAAGCCTGAAACATTGCTGGAGGCAGAATGACAAAACTGAAGTTGTCCTACTTAGGGCACATCTTGAGCAGACAGGGTTCTTTGGAAAAGACAGTAATGCTGGGAAAATAAAAGGCAGCAGGATAAGAGGAAGACCAAACATGAGCTGGACAGGCTCCATAAAAGAAGCCGTGGACATGAGTCTACAGGAGCTGAGCAGGGCTGTTGAACATCACGATGTTCACTAGGAGTTAGAGCTAATTCAGTGGCACATAACATACATGTCCATTGGTTCTTTCCTAAGTTACCTTCTCCTGGTTATTGCCTTGGAACATGGCTCACCTATACAGCCTTCCTTTATCTATTTTATCCTTGTTTATTTTAAAATCTTTATTATGGAAGTGTTCAAAGAGTATAGAGAGAATAGTATATCTTTTATAGTTGGTTGGTTTGAATTAGGATTCAAACAAGGCCCATACATTGCATTGCTTAATAATTCTTAATTCTCTTTAAAATAGTTCCTGCCACCCACCACACTTTTTTTTTCTTTTCCAGTATGGTTATCTATTTAAGGAATTGGGTTACTCTGCCTATAGAATTTCCGATGTTCTGATTTTGACTGATTGACTCCTTTTGCTATTTAATATATTTTTCTATTCACAGATTTTCTAAAAGCTGGTAATTACATTTAGAGGCTTGATTAGATTCATGCTCCTCCCTAAACCCCACAAGAATATTTCATAGGTGGTACTCTTGCTTTCTATGACATCTCATCAGGAGACACATGATAATCAGTTGTTCTCCTCTTACTGATCTTAAGATTGACCAATGAGTCAAGTAAAAACTTTGGCAACCATTATTGATCATGGCCTAATCTATTTTTATATTAGAGCTTGCAAAATGGTGATGTCCTAATTCTCTTTTTCCCCTTGCTTTTCTTTTATAAAACAAGTACTTTTTCTCACCAACTATTGGGTTGCTCTGAAAGTCAGTTTAGTCTTCTCTTTTACTAATTATTACCTGACAAACTAATCTGCAACACTCAACCTTTTCTTTTTTTATATTTGAAACTTTGGAGCTTTTCTCTCCTATACTGTTAAATACTTTTTTAAAAAGTTTTTATTTTATTTTACTTTTTAAATGTTTTTATTGATTTCAGAGAGAGGAAGAGAGAGGGAGAGATAGAAGCATCAATGATGAGAGAATCATCGATCTATGCCTCCTGCATACCCGCTACTGGGGATGGAGCCCGCAATCCGGGCGTGTACCCTGACCAGGAATCCAATTATGACCTCCTGATTCATGGGTCAACGCTCAACCATGGAGCCACACCGGCTGGGCGAAATACTTTTTTTTTTTTTAATTGAAGCACTCCAGGCAACCCCAAACTAATGCTGGATGTATAAAATCATAATTCAGTCAACATACATTTTTTACTTAATATGTGTAAGGCACTCTACTGGGTACTAGTTGTACAGTGTAAATAAAGTACAATGTCTGCCTCAAAGAACTTACAGTCAGAATTGGGACCTCTATCTTTTATAACTCCATAACTGTGTAAATGGTGTCCCTGGAGTGGTGCTGTACAGAGAGGTTAGAATGGGAAGGGTGAAAGATTAATAACTGGCAATTTTTACATGCTGTAGTAAGTGCTAGTCTTGGGGGAAGTCAGGGAATAAGTTTTAGTGTTTTTTTTGTTTTTTGTGTTTTTTATTGAGTTCAGAGAGGAAGGGAGAGGGAGAGATAGAAACATCAATGATGAGAGAGAATCATTGATTGGCTGCCCCCTGCATGCCCCACATTGGGGATCAAGCCCACAACCCAGGCATGTGCCCTTGACTGGAATCGAACCTGGGACCTTTCAGTCCACAGGCCAGTGCTCTATCCACTGAGCCAAACCGGCCAGGGCAAGTTTTAGTGTTTAAGTTGAGATCTGAGGGATGATAGCAATAATCTTGATGGATAAGTGGGAGGAAATAATAGGCATAAGGATAGCAAAGTGTACAAAGGCAGAGGATGAGAGGGAACAGGGAACTATGGAACCACAGAGGGTTGAGTATGATGGGAGCTGGAATGGAAAAATGGGAACAGGAAAGATAAGCTGGCCCCTGTCTTGCAGGGCCTTCCAGGACCTGATTGTATCCTGGGGGCAGTGGCAGCCACTGCAGAGTTTTAAGTGAGGTATGTTATGGCCTGACGTGTGTGTGCAGAAAGGCCAGTAATAGTGCATTTGTTCTCTTGAACCTGGGCACATGGGTCATGGAATTGACTGCAGAGTGTCCATGTCCAGGTGATGCCCACTTACAGCTTCAGGCAGACACAATAGCACAGACCACCTAAGAAACAGACACTAAGGATCTATAGCGACCTAAGTAACTAGTTTCATAATGGAAGACCCCAACACTTAATAGAAAAATATTAACACTAAGTGGGAAGTGTTGCCCCTAGATGTAGCTAAAAATCCTGTACTATCACTTTTTCCTCATGGGTCCTTGTATATTTATTAACACACTAGAGCAGTGGTTCTCAACCTTCCTAATGCCGCGACCCCTACAGTTCCTCATGTTGTGGTGACCCCCAACCATAAAATTATTTTCGTTGCTACTTCATAACTGTAACTTTGCTACTCTTATGAATCGTAATGTAAATATCTGATATGCAGGATGTATTTTCATTGTTACAAATTGAACATAATTAAAGCATAGTGATTAATCACAAAAATATGTAATTACATATGTGTTTTCCGATGGTCTTAGGCAACCCCTGTGAAAGGGTCGTTCGACCCCCAAAGGGGTTGCGACCCACAGGTTGAGAACCGCTGCACTAGGGGCCTGATGCACAAAATTCGTGCAAGAGTAGGCCTTCCTTCCCCCGGCTGCTGGCACTGGCTTCCCTCTAGGCCTTCCTTCCCCCGGCTGCCGGCACTGGCTTCCCTCCGGCACCCAGACTTCCCTCCGGCTGATAGGCACCCAGGACCCAGGCTTCCCTCGCAGCCCCAGCTTCGTCCAGAAGATCTGGAAGGACGTCCGGAAGGACATCCGGTCTAATTAGCATATTACACTTTTATTATTATAGATTACCATTATTACCTTTACCATTACCATTATTGCCTTCCTCTTACAACACTGCTCACCCCTCCTTTTCCTTTCTCAGGGTAGGCTTATCACATCCTCCAGTACCTTAGTTGTTTTCAAGCTACAAGCCCCCAAGGCTCCAGCCTTAGTCCTCTTCCTCATCCAAGGTCTAGGTACTAACTGACCATTCCTCCAGTCAGTGAGGAAGGTTGATTCCTTGGGGAGACTCAGATGCCAGAGAAGGAGAAGGCAATTTTCAACCCTAAAACAACACAAGCCCATTCCAAATTCTGTTTTTGGAAGTCACCATACATTATATATTACACCTGTTAAGAATCTACTGATGCACCAGTTGGACTCCTGTAAATATGCTCTAAAAATAAAAATAACTTATCAAGAATATCAGAATAACCAAATCAAGTATCCAAAAATTTCATGGAAAATATATCAGAACCACACCTCGTTCAGATGGTACAGATTGGACAATTTCTGTCTTCCCTCAATATTGCCAGGTCTCCCAAGAATCAGAGGACTCACTGTGCAGGCCCACTGGGACCCCAGGGCTTTAGGAGCTGCCGAATACAGGTCATCCCAACTGGGGTCCCATGTCACAGAGTTCACATTCTATTCATTCATTTATAGAAACATTGATTTGTTGTTCCACTTGTTCATTGATTGCTCTTGTATGTGCACCGACTGGGGATCAAACCTGCAACCTTGGCGTACCTGGATGATGCTCTAACCAACTGAGCTACCTGGCCAGGGCGAGTTTACATTCTTGAACTCAAGAACAAGTATAAGTGATTGCCAGCTAGTTTGACTATATCTTAGCATGTTTTCCAGATAAAATAAATTACAAATTCTATACCATCTCTAATAAAGTGCCATTGCTAAGTTTTTGAGTTCAAATATCTGGATCTTGGCCTAGATTAAAAGCATACCATTCTTACATCCCTACCACACAGCATCAAATGAAATCTGTCCTTTAATTTGTTTAAATGTCTTTAAATTCTGTACTGTTAAATTCTGTATAAACTACCTTCATCCAAATTGAAGTAAACAAGTAAATACATCTCCAGCTCAATAATTTATCTGATTAGATTTTAATAAGCCAAATTTGTATTCTGAATTTCACTGTATTCCTATCTCATTTTCTTTTCGTAATAAAATGGAACCCAATTTCATCAATTATTGTACAAAACCGCCTTTCAACAAAGTGTAGAGTAGAATGTCCGTTAGCTGCCACCCTGCTGGAGTCTCAGGCTTGTCTCACTTCATCACAGGAAAGGTATTCCTTAAGCCCAGGGAATCCCTGAAGTTCTGAGTTGGGTCTAGCTCTCAGGTAGAACTCTTTGGGAATAGCCTTCCATTCCTTTTATTTCTACTTGAACTTGCAGCCCGTACTTGGGCTAACACTGACGTAAGATTTTTGGTTTCACCATTTCTAATTTCCCTGTAAGTCATAGATTCCTCCTTCACTGACTAGTAAGTACACGAATATGCAAACAATAGTTTGACTTATAGACTCAGGACATTTTATTGCCGTAGTGAAAATGACAGCATCATGAAGTGTCCACAATGCTGTCTCACGGCCAGTATCTGCATGGCTCTTGCTTTGGAACTAGATATCCTCGACTCAGCCCCTGCAGTGCATTCCCCACTCATCAACCTTTTACTTAGTATGAATTATTTTTCTTTTATTCTTCGGTAACCTATTTCAGATTTTGTTGTACTCTTTTTACAGTTACTAAACCAAGGAGATTTAACTGAAAGACGGACATGAGCATGGGTATTGAATCCTGAAGAGCACTCTATCTGATCCCAGAAAGCATATAGTGGGAACAGCTTGCTTATGGCTCACAATCTGCCAGAATCAAAATGAATCTGTGAATGACAAGACCCCGCTTTTTCCTCTGTGCATCTTCCCTGGCAAAGAAGATGAATGCAAGAGAGCTTCTCTTCAGACTCTCATCTGATCCAGAAAAGGAAGAAAGCAGGGAATGTGGGCTAGGTCACTGTACCTACCTCTCTTCCCACTGGAAAATTTTGGGATGGACTTCTCCCGAAAAATGAATTTGATTATGTGTTGGCTGACCTATCTCAGTATAACAATTGAGAAGAGATTTTCCTATGAAGAGCTACCATCCCAGCCTCTGCTGTCTTACCACGTGGATGAACTAAGTCCTGCCACCAACCATAAAACTTCACCAAGACGTTGAGCTTTCAAGATGCCTTGTTGCTTTGGAGAAGGGAGTGATGTCAGTTCTGTTGTGATACTCTCCCTTTAGCAACCTGAGTAAGACACTCTCCGCCAGTGGGCTGCAAAAAAATAAATTACTTGAATCCCTACTTGGCCCAGGCTGAGGTACTATCTTGTCCCATACACCTCTACTTAGTCACTTTGCTTTCTTTGTTTATGGAACATACAGTAGCATGTTTAAAGGGCTTTTTTTTTTTTTTAAGTTAAATCACATGATTCAGAGCTTCAATTGTTTTCCCTTTAAATAAACAAAATAGCCCAGTCAGTTCTTTGGCTTCTTGTTTTAGACAGAATTTGTTCTCTTAGAAGATTAAGAAAGAAGTTCAGTCTTCACCTTTAAGATAAGGTATTGATTTACCCTTAGGATTCCATGCAGGTAAGACCGAGCTCAGGAGTCTTGGGGAACATGACATGAACATCTTCATCTCTAACTAGCAAACCCAGATGATAGCTATTGCAGGAGTGTCACTCTATCCCCATCAGAAAGAACCATGTCTGAGTCTGGAAAATTAGCAATGAATTTTCCCAGAAAGTTAAAAAAAAACAAAAACGAGAAAGGTGCTTCTGTTAGAGTAGGCACTCTTGCTATTATCCTGTCTCTACAGCTACTGAGAGAACATCTAATTATAATTAGTGAGTATTCCAAAGATCACTTACTAGTAGAAAATCATGGCTGTCAAATTTATTTAAAGTGAATCTCATGCTGACACACACACACACACACACATGCTCACTGATAACATTCTAAATATATAACAGGAAAGAACTGCTTTTTTAAATAAAGTAATTATAGTTCTCAATTTGTTAATGACATGTATATAATCACATTGTGCTATGTAGATTGAGTTCATGTCAATTACTTGTATTCTTAAAATGCCAGTTTTTACTTCCTGTAGCCTCACTCTTATACTAGAGCAGCGGTTTTCAACTGGGAACATTTTGCCCCCAACTCTCCTAGGGACATTTGGCAATATCTAGAGACATTTTTGGTTGTCACAACTGGAGGGGTGTTACTGGCATCTAGTGAGTCGGGGCCAGCATGCTGCTAAACATCCCACAGTGCACAGGACAGCTCCCTGTCCCTGCACCCAGCAAAGATTCATCGCCCAAAATGTCAATCGTGCTGAGGCTGAGAAACCCTGTGCTAGAAGTTGCAAACTTGTCATCCCCCAGGTGTTTTATTTTGCCTGTACAATATTTCCAAGTAATTTTTAAATTAGGTGACAACATGCAGATTTCTGGCTTCTGTTGAAAAGGCAGTTGATCTGGCAATTCTGGGCCTGTATTCCAGCAGAGACTCCAGTCTCTACTGTCCCCTACTCCCTTACAGCCAGCCCATTCAACCCATTTATTTTCTGACTAGCCTCTGTAGGCATTTGGGCCCGTGCCTTTTTTTCTGTCCCTAATGTTTTAGCTCGGCTACGATCCCTCCACCCTGAGCTTCACTTTGATTTACTTGAACCATTCCCTGTTATCTGCTACTTTTCTTTTCCTCATTCTCCAAGAAGAGCCATGACTCAGAACCCAAGTTTTTCCTTGCCTTGATTCAACCTTAGTTGCTTAATATTATTGAAAAGCAGTAATGAAGTGTACTGGTTAGGCAGGTGATTCGAGATTATCTAGCAGTTCATAAGACGGCTCCTCCTGCTCTTTCTTGGGGCTGGTAGGCTGCTCTAGAGGTTCTTCTAAATCCTGCTGTGGATTTCTGATGCCGAGTTTTGTAGTTTCATGGGTGCTGCAGAATAAATAAAAATATGAAAAAATGTTTAAAGTATGTAAAGCTTAAGGATGGTCTCAACATTTTTATTATTTTATATGGGATGCAAAAGGAAATTTCTAGGTGGAAAATGGGGAGAGGAATTAGGACTTAAGAAACAACAAAATTGAAAATATTAGAAATGCTTTACTCCCTTTGATTTATATGATCTCAATGGAGGAGGTGGTGCTAATGAGTTATTTTTAAAGAGCACTAGAAAAACAGTTTTATAATTTTATGGGAAATAAAAATATACATGATTTTTCAAAAATAGTGGAAATACTTTTGACTGGTGGCATTGGAACTGGAATAGAAAAATGATGTTTCAAATTTTAGGAATCTAGACCTAATATACAATGGTTATATATGTATTTTTAAATATATTTTATTGGTTTTTTACAGAGAGGAAGGGAGAGGGATAGTTAGAAACATCAATGAGAGAGAAACATCGATCAGCTGCCTCCTGCACACCCACCACTGGGGATGTGCCTGCAACCAAGGTACATGCCCTGGACTGGAATCGAACCCGGGACCCTTCAGTCTGCCGGCCGATGCTCTATCCACTGAGCCAAACTGGTTAGGGCTACAATGGTTATATTTTATTCACAACTGCACTTCTCTCCAAATTCAAATGTGTTATCTGGAGATGTCTGGATAGTATTCTGTAAGTACAAGATAGTGATCTCAAAATATGAGTGGCTGTCCTAAAAGTTCCTGCCAGGAGCATTACAAGGGATGGCACCTGGAGGACTGCAGGGGGACGGCAGCATCGGGGATTACCTGGGACGATCATGCACGTCTAACTGCGCCTTCCACTGTGCAGCCCTGGTGCCCTGGACCTTGTTCCTCACAAAGTCTTCATCCAGCCCGGCCTGCTTCAGGGTGTCTTGATACCTTTGTTCTGCTTCTTTCCTGGCAAGGTCCTGTGGAAGGAAACTAATCTGTAACTGTCTTGTGAGTTACTTGTGAATTCTAAATTACTAGCTGAACCCATATCCTTAAAATACTGCTCACCACCACCCTCTCCCATTAGTGGGGACAAGATTTGCATAGAAATTACTTCGAGCTTTGTTTTCAAGCCTTAAAGTGCCTAGGAACTATCTGAAGATTTTGTTAAAAAGTAGACTCTTATTTGGTAGGTCTCAGATGGGGCCTGCAATTCTGTATTTCTAACAGCCCCAGGAGATGCCAGCCATTGATTAGGGAGCCACACCTTTGAGAAGCAAGGACTTAGATTTTTGAAAGACCAAGTGAGGTCTAGATGAAAATGATGGACTTAAAAACCCTTGGAGACCTAGCAATATACCACAGATCTAGAGGCTGGTGATGTTCCACCACTATGAACAATGGCTCTGGACAGCAGAAAAGACTGGATTTTCAGTCACATTAATACTAGTAAGTTAAAGATGTGCTTGCTGACACAGCCAAACTCACTGTGTGTATGGGACCTAACTCCCACTCTGATTCATGCTGAAAGCTAGACTACAGTGAAAACTCCAGGAATTGAAATTTCCCATTTTAGATGTCTTTAGAGTCCAGTCTTGGGTGAATTTAGCCCAAGTAACATGTACTATTACTACTTTGGTAGTAATCAAATGGGCCTAATTTAGAATCTTTCTGAGCTTCAAGGAAATGTTTAATACTCAGATATTAAACTTTCATGTCTAAGAACCCTTAGAAAGAAAGAAGATGACTGTTTAGTTTTACCTTTGTAACTTGTTCGAAGAGATACGGCCTCATTTGTATTCTCTTTTTCATTTCTTCCAATTCTTTCTTATACTCTTTTGCTCTTTTATGGTCATTGTTCCTGGAATTAGTAAGATTTTTAAAATCCACCTTTTTCCAATCCAGAATACCCTTCATTCCAGTTAAACAGAGTAAGTCCCATGGACATTGTAAATTCCTAACTGTGCCTGGCAAAACTCATGACTGCCATTATAGGAGCCTACCCTAGTCACTCCATTTTGCTGTTTTCAAGACCAATGATCTGCTGGATCCCAAGACACAACCCTTTGACACATGGAAGACACTGACCGGTTTTCTTTCAACTTTGCTTTGAATACCTCCTCCAGGCTTTTGTGGGGATCCATGGCTTTTGCACGCAAGGTCACGGATTTGGACATTGCTTGACACTTCTTTTTATGCATCTCCAACCACTGAGTACTCTCATGTGCTTTGTTCTTTTTTTCAAGTGAACTTCTAAAGGGAGGAGGCAAAAATAAAAAAAAATACAGATGACCAACTTGGATATATTTAAAAGCAATCTTAGTAACCTCTCTGGAAAGTTGGTGTTGTCTATGAAGGGGGGTGGGGGAGTAATTTACCTCCCTGGCATTTCAGAAAGATTAAGATTCTGGCATCAAATGCATGGGCATATGATGCCTTCCCAGCACTCTGGATACAGTGATATTCTACCCAGGAGAGTCTCACTCATTGAACTGAAAAAACGTGTGAATAAAATATCCTTACTTAAACAGCCAAACATTCAGGCTTGTTGTCTATCCTGAAACAAAATACTAATAGCTACCAGTAGCTGAGTTATGTACCTGAACCAGTGCAAACAGTCCGCAAGTGCTTTATGTCCACCATCTTGTGTAATCCTCATAACTGCCCTGTGAACTAGGAGCATTCATTGTATAGGCAAAGAGATGTAGCCTCAGACAGGGTAAGCCACTTGCCCAAAGCTACCCAGCGTACCAGTGGAAAAGCCAAGGTTAGAATCAGGATATCTGCCTTGTAAGTCTCTGCCCTTGGTGTAGACACTGCTATAAACAGTGGGCTGGAAGGTGCCCGAGTTTATGGTCCTTTGGGAATACAGATAACTAGAAATGGTCTTTTAATGCACAATTTGTAACCAACTTTTAGCACTTCGTTTGTGTAAATATTCTACAAGGTATTATGGAGAGTTCTACCAAAGGAAAAAAGTCAAGACTCCTGCATTTGGCCTGCACTCGAAGTGGACAGATTAGGAAGGAGGACATTAAAGTTTTATCTACTGCGAGGAAGCAGCTGTGGACATCCTCTACAGGTGGGCCAACCTCTGGTTCATAATATCTAATTGGCACCTCAGAATATTGCTACATTCAGCCTTGATTTAGTAGCTCTATGAAATTTGAGGGAAAGGGAAATATCCATTGGATTCTAAATACATCTCTACAATCTGTGTGGGTATTAAAGGGCCAAGTCGGTTCTGTTACTCCTCTGTGAGCTCCACAGGAAAGCACCGATATGCTGGTCCTCTGCACACTTCGTCTCAGAGGCCTAGTGGAGAAACTCTTGCTGGCTCAATGAGAACAATTCCATGACAGAGGAAGGTCAGTTAAAGAGCTAAAAATAAGGAGGCGCCTGATTCCCAACTGACTTCTGATAGTTCCCCAGGATGAATCTTGGAGAATTTCAAATATGTGCAATGGATGCTCATCTCTGTGGCAGGCTCAGCCACCTGTCATGCTTCTCTGAGTTCCTGCTCCTAATGGGTTCCTTCCTTTTTCATCTATAGGTCTTTACCAATGTTGTTGTCTGGAAGCTTCTTTCTTTCCAGCCTTTGGCTTATTCCTCTTTCTTCAGGTTTCACCTTAGACATCTATTACAAGGGTCCCCTGCCCCAGGCTTCCCAGTGCCTCCACAGTCCCCTGTATTCCCTCATCATTGCACTCACTAACAAAATAAGGTCGTTGCTTCATTGCTTTTCTGTATTTCAGATTAGGTATTAAACTATAGGTTCCATAGGTATCTCCAGCCTTAACATTCTACCTGGCACAGAGTAAGGCCCGTGAATATCTGCTGAATGATACATGTTTTCCAGCCCTAAGTGTGGAGGACCACACATATTCCTGTCCTGATCAGAGAACTTCCTTCCACGCCTTTAGCTTTCCGATAACAGGAGAGGAGGCCCAGCAGTGGGGTGGTTTCCATCATGTGGGCCACGATCCGGGCATTACGAGTCTTCTGCAGCCTGAGCACTCACCTGACTGCAGATTCCCTCTTCCTGGTGGCATCTGTGATGTGCACAGGTAGGGTGTTGGCAGAGAGGGAAGCAAGGCCACTCAGAGAATGACTCCTTGGCCGGGGAGCAGCAGGTGGCTGTGGAGAGTCCTAGAGGAAAACAAAGGCTGGTATTGGTGGGACAGCATGTGTGATTAGGTTCTATCTTAGCTGGAATCAATTTCAGTTAAGATAGAAACTAATCAGACTCAATCTTTTTTCCGGGGATTAAAGCCAAGGGTAATGAGATTTCAAGTTTAGTAATTGGGACAGACTTGGATGTCAATCCTGAAGGTTTTTTTCGTTGTTAATCCTCACCCGAGGATATTTTTCCATTGATTTTTAGACAGAGTGGAAGGAAGGTGGAGAGACAAAGAGAAACATCGATGTGAGAGAGACACATCAATTGATTGCCTCCCACACATGCCCCAACCAGGGCCCTGGGCCGGGAATCGAGCCTGCAACCAAGGTACATGCCCTTGACCAGAATAGAACCTGGGACCCTTCAGTTCAGGGGCCGACGCTCTATCCACTGAGCCAGACTGGCTGGGGCAATCCTGAAGTTTTTAATCAAATGAGAAGAGTTCTCTGGAATTGGTATAGGGACACAACAATTGATCCCAACTTTCTGCCTCCCAGACCTGCTTGAACTTATTTCTTCAATTTCTCTGGAGAGAGGGAAGGAAAAGAAGTATTCTTGTGGTCTTAAGTTTATAGGAATTGTGGATCTGTGATCTGCTTATAGCCGAACTGGTGTTTTTTAAAAAAAATTAAGATAGAAAAATGCCATGAAAAGTGCCTTCCATTGAGACGTGGCCCTCTTTGGATTTCGGGCCTCCAGGCCCTTGACCCCCCCCCCCCCCCCCCCCCCCCGCAACTGCCTGGGCTCTCACCTTCCTCCCTCCAGTGGCAGCAGCATCACAGGGCCGCCGAGTGTGACACAGGCTGGCGGTTCTCAGCAAGAAGGGCTTGCTGCGAGTCCCCTCTCGGGTGTCCCTTCTCTTTGCAGCTCTTCTCTGGAAGGCCTTGTAAAGGCCCTCATAGTCAGGGACAGCAGGATTCACCCGAGGCTGGAATCCAAAGTCAGTCTGCAGAAACCCAAGCTTTTCCTGCCAGGTTCGGGTGGCTGTGCGGAGCTGTGGGTCAGCCCTGGAACTGGAGGAGATGACGGGGGAGGAGGCCATCTTGAGCATGTCCATGGCTCTCATTTGGATGCGAATTTTCCTGAAGAGCTCAGCTTCTGTGAAGAAAAATCAGGGTGGTGATGGGTGAGAAGGGACCGAGACTCATACCAAAAGGTTTGGAGAACGTTCCCTCTTTTAAACACTAGCAGTAACGTGCTGGAACCAAATGTTAACTTTTCAGGAATTTTGTGATCCAGCTGACATCATGTGGGAAGCTTGAAATTGGCCATGATAGGCATATTTACACCACAGAAAATGGCAAACACTACAAATCGGTTTGCTTTTTTTTTTTCCTGGAGAGCTCATTAATGCTGACGAGAACACTGCCAGGTACCAATCAGGTTGCAGAATCAGCTGCCATTCACATTTACTGAGTGCTTTCTCTGGTTCCTTAAGGATGACCAGGAGGAATGGGCCAGTCACCTGCTCCCCAGGTCTCCCCTGTCTCAGAGGTAAGGCCCCACCACCCACACAACGCCCGAGCCCATTATCCAAATCATTCTTGACACTCCCTCCTTCATCTTATCAGTCACATGTTCCACCGTCTCCTCCGCTTTAACCTGTCTCCAGTCCAGTCTCTTTTCGTTGTCCCTGCTACTAATTTCATAATTTCTCAAATGAATTGTTGAAATAGCCTCCTGTTATATCAGCATCCCTGAGTCTTGCACCTCCCCCTTTAATGATCTCAACAGCAATCAGAGTGATCTTTCTGAACTTCGTATCTGATCATGAGCCACTCTACTTAAAACCCTCCAGTGGCTCCCCAGTGCCCTTGGGTGAAGTCCAAACCCTTCCCACGGCCCACAAGGCCCCAGGTCTGGCCTATACCTGCCTCTCTCCTCCCCACTCTCCCTCTTCTCTCCACCCTCTACCTTTTCACCCCTGACTGTGCTCAACTTTCTCCCACCTCCATGCTATAGCTCTGCTGGTACACTCTTCCTCCCTCTTCATCAGGTTAACACAGCTCACCCTTCAGAGTCAGCCTCAGTGCTCACTTTCTCTGGGGACCCTAACTGTTCCCACCCCTCACCACACCCTAAGTTAGGTCCTCTGTTATAAACTCCATAGGACCCTATAATCCCTGCAAATGACTCATCAGAGTTGTGGTTATTTATCTATTATCTGTCTCCCTCCCATGTCCACAAACTCCATGTCTATTTATTTACCCTAGAATAATGCGTGGGACATGGCACATGTTACTGAATGAGCAAAGAAAGCCTGAGTCTCTTATTTGAGCTGCACTTCTTGAAATGAGTACCTCACCAGGATGGGGGGGCGGGGGGCGCTTTCCTCAGAGGCAGGTGGCACCGGTCTAAGCCTGTCTTTAGGTGTCTCATTGGTTCTCTGTTCTCATATCTGTGCGGCCACAGAGGCCTTCACGTGCACTCACTGAGAGAGAGGTCAACAGGGCAAAGCTGGTGGGGAGTGCTGCAGGACATCTCCTGGTTCCTTGCTCCTTACAGGGTTCCCCCTTGTGTAAATACACCCAACCTACTCCATGGCCTGCACTGATGGCCTCTAGCAGGGCCACCTGAACAGCTCATCTCCAAGCCAGGCTAACCCCTGAGCCTGACTAAATCCCCACTGCACCCCCGGCAGGAGGCAGCAAGGTGGCCAGGTTGTCTTTACCCTGGAGTTTGTCCCCGAGAGCTGGCTCCAGAATGGACTTGGGGATCCTTCTAGCGGCAGTCTGCTTGGAGGCCTTGGCCTTAGCACTGGCGGCCAGTTCCCTCCGTTGAGCGGCTTCCTTCCGTTGCTCCTCCTTCTCCAGGAAGCTGAAGGGTTTGAAAGACGAGAGGAGCAGTTCTTTCCTCTTCTGGATCCCGGCCTGCCTTCGGGCCTCATTGCGCGCCATGATTTCCTGGTAGAGGGGCAGGTAGACATGCGCAGGCACGGGCTGTGCTCGGAACTGCCGGTGGCACTCGGCCTCCTCCTGGCCCTGCCTCTGGGCCTGCTGCCTCTCCAGCTCGAAGGAGGCAGGTGAGGCCAGCCACTGGGCCTTTTTCTGGGCCTCACGCACCGTCATCCGGAACGGCTGAGGAACAGTGATGGAGGATGCCCAGGAGCTGAGACTTCTGTGCTGGGAAGGAGGCCGGGAGCCTGTGGGTGGCTGGGACTGAACCTTGGGAATGTCGGAGGGTAGGTTGCTCAGGGAGCTGCAGCGCCTTGTGTAGCCACTCCTGGGGGAAGAAAGCAGTGTGCCTGGAGGACAGGGTGGCCAGGAGGCCTGGCTCCTCCCAGACCCTCCTCCCCACTGCTCCCCAGACCTCTCTGCCAGCAGGTTGCATCTAGCTTCTCAGCCTAACATTGCAGCCCCACAGGCCTCTAAGCCTTTCCCTTCCTCAACCAGGCCTCCCTCCTTCCCACAGGCCATCTAGCAGCCTCAGTAAGAAATCTCTTCTCAAAACTGATCCCAAAATTGCCACTTTGCACTCTAATAGTTTCATAGGGGGATAGCGCAGCGGTGCAGAGCAGGGCTTTAGAGTCAGAGCCAGAGTCAAATCCTGCTTCAAACAATTGCCAGCTGTGTGACCTTCAGCAAGGTTCTCTTGGAACCTCAATTCCTCATCTGTAAAATGGCAAAATAATATCTATTTACAGGGTGGTGGGGAGGAGAAAAATAAATATTAAAGCATACCTACATATAACAGGGCTTGGCCAAGGTAAATGTGCCCTGTTGCCATCCTCAGGGAGGTAGTGCATTTGGGAAAGGCATCAGTTTGATCGATCCCAGTGCTTCGGGTGACTAAGGGTTACCCAGAGTGATTTAGGACTGCTGGGTAGGAATCAGAACGCATGTTTGGATCCAGAAGCTGATTCTTCCGGAGCCTGGGTAAATGGCAACCTGAAAAAGTGGTCTTTGCTTTACTGAGGAAGAAACACAGTGAAGCAGCTGTTGAACTGCAGTGCCTCACCTTGGCGATGGTGGGTACTGGACCTGCGGCTTCCCCCTGCCTTTGTTCTGGAAGAAACTCTCCAGGTCCTCAGCATCTTCAGAGAGGCTCTCATCACTGTCTGGGTCAGACTGATGAAGGGATTCTGACAGGCACCACCTGGCTTTCTGCGTCAGTGCTTGCAGGGTCTCATAAAAGCTCCCAGTTGAGTCAGCAGAAGTAGAATCTGTCTCCTCCAGGCTGAGGAACTCATCAAGTTTGCCAGCCCTAGGCAAAAACAGCCCATCCCCAGACAGCTCCTCTTCTGCCTCTGTGTCTGAGGAGGATTTGGGGGGAAATACCTAAAATGAAATAGGATAGACCGGGGTCAAACTATAATTTCAAATTTATTCAAAACATAACTGTTAATTTCACTTTGAATAAGCCTCTATATATTAGGGACTGGGGATGAATGGATTAGAAAACTATGGTACATCTACACAATGGAATACTATGCTGCTGTAAAAAAGAAGGAATTCTTGCTGTAAGGCTCAGTCGACAGAATGTGGGCCTGTAGACTGAAGGATCCAAGTTCAATTCCAGTCAAGGGCACTTTCCCCAGGTTGGTTGTGGGTACATCCCCAGTAGGAGATGTGCAGGAGGCAGCTGATCGATGTTTCTCTCTCATCGATGTTTCTAACTATCTCTCTCCCTTCCTCTCTATAAAAAATCAATAAAATATATTTTTTTTAAAAAAGAAAAAAATTTAAAAAGAAAAAAAAAAGAGAAGGAATTCTTACCATTTGCAACAGCATGGATGGAACTGGAGAGCATTATGCTAAGTGAAATAAGCCAGTTAATGAAAGAAAAATACCACATGATCTCACTCATTTATGGATAATAAAGACCATTATAAAACGATGAACAAAAATAGATACAGAGGCAGAGCAGCATTGAACAGACTGTCAAACTACAGCAGGAAAGCTGGGGAGGGTTGGGGGTGGGGGTAAGAGATTAACCGAAGGACTTGTATGCATGCATATAAGCATAACCAATGGACACAAGACACTGGGGGGTAGGGGAGGCTGGGGGAAGGTTAAGGGGGGAAAAAAAAGGAGACATAAGTAATACTCTGTAATACTTTAAGCAATAAAACAAAATTTTTAAAAAAAGAATTTTTATCTAAGAAAAAAAAAAAGAAATTTCACAAATTGGTATATGGGGTGTGCTTGGGTCAATCCCAAGAAAATATACCTGCCAAGGACTCCTTGTGTTAATTGGGCTCAAATTCATAACCAGAGTGTAGCAGCCATTGTCTACAATGGTCCCTCACCCCCATGGGATGTCAGGGAAAACCTCAGCTGGAGCTGCCAGCCTCATGTACTGTGTTCCTGCCACCTGAGTTGACCTTTATAATAGAGCTCCTGGAGCTATCATTCAACCAATGGGCTGAAGACCTACCCTATCCAATTGGAGCTGTGCAACTATGTCCTCATTTGCATATTAACTGACCAATCAGAACACAAGAAGTCTGTGGTTCATTTGTATGAAAACTGATCAATCAGAGACTAGAAGGCAGACACTCCTCTGTATAAGCCAGCAGATTGTGTTTCCCAGGTTTGCAAACTGAGCTGCAACCCTTGAGTTGTTTTACTGAATAAAATCTCTCCTGGACCGCACCCAAAATTGGGGACTTCTGATGGTGTTGAATTGTGGCAGCAACCTTTGGTTGACAAAAGACGGGAAAGAGAAGCAAAGAGCTGAAATTGGGTCCCTACTTCATGCAGTGCGGTGAGCATTTACAGAGAAACTACTCTGCACCAGGCATTCTGCTCCCTCCAGGAATCCTACCCATGACCTTGGCCACACTTTGGGCCCTGCCCTATTTGGGTTTTACCAACTTTTGTCAATCTTCCTTTTCTTGCTTCCTCTGTCTACACCTTTGCTTTCCTCATATTCTAGCTGATTTCTACTGTGTCACTAGGAATGAATAATTGACAGGAGAGACAATGTGGTCTAGCTGAATGAACAATGTTCTAGAATATGGGAAACCCAACTGGGTTTAAATACTCCAGAAAATATACATTATTAGGTGATTAATCTGCTCTAGGCATTAAGCTGAGAACAGGACAAGGCCCCTACCTTCATGAAGCTAACATTCTAGTAAAGGAAGACATAAGATAAAAGATAATAATTTAGTGAAATCCATAAAACTATGAGATTATAGAGTAGCTACAGGAAGCTTTCCTTATATATGGGCTAAAAAAACCATCAGATAAAGACTATATATATTTATGTAAAGATAGAAATATATTGTGGTAGGTGTGTATGCTTGTACTATAATCAGAGTTAGGTTTATTAACTTGCTGCAGTAAACTATGGAAAATTGTAGGGAACTTGGGAGGGGCTAGCTTTTAGTAAGAGGGTGGGAGAGGGGCTTTTTCTAGGATTAGCTTGTCCTGAATAATTCTGATGAGAGTTAGGGGAAGCAGGGATCAACTCTGAGTGGATGCTGTTGTGAAGAGGGGGCAGTTTACTAAGTGGATGACTGAGCAATTTTTACTCAAAAGGTGACAAGAACAGGGTAGGGGAGGCTGGGGGAATGTCAAGGGGGGAAAAAAGGAGACATATGTAATACTCTTTGTAATACTTTAAGCAATAAAACAAAATTAAAAAATTTTTTTTAAAAAAAGTGACAAGAACAAGTGGGCTGGGTAAGTAATTGATAGGTAAGCATAACCATTTAGAAGGGGGTGTTGGTCATTTTACAGCATGGTGTGGTCCTATGAGAAACACCGTTTTCTGCTGATCTTGCTGCTGGCCTTATCTGTCTACTACGGTCTGAACTGTACTTTCTCAGACCTGGGATGATTTTCACTTCTCACTGTGGAGGAGTTCGGGATTTACACATGACTGATGGGAAGGAGCCAGCCTTGGTTAGATCTGGGGTAAGCGGTTTCTGGGTTCAAGCAAAGACCTTGAGGCAGGGACCTGAGGCAGGAACACACCACTTGGCTCCTGGAGAGGTAGTAAGAGGGCCAGTGTGAAAGGTGTGGTGGTGCCAGGATGGGACCAGACGATGACTGACTGCAGCTGGACTTGCTGATGATTTTACTGGGTTCTCTAAGGTCCAGCTCTAACACTGCGAAGATCACTAGACTGAGTCAAAGGTATGTAGGTGCTCTAGCCCTCACTCTGCTACTGAAGAGTGTGTGATCTTAGGAAGCTTCCTTTTTAAAGGACTTTATTGAGATATAATTCACATATCATGCAATACACAGAATTCACTTGTTTAAAGTGTGCAGTGGGGCCCTAGCCGGTTTGGCTCAGTGGGTAGAGCGTCGGCCTGCGGACTGAAGGGTCCCGGGTTCAATTCCAGTCAGGGGCATGTACCTTGGCTGCGGGCACATCCCCAGTGGGAGGTGTGCGGGAGGCGGCTGATCGATGTTTCTCTCCCATCAATGTTTCTAACTCTCTATCGCTCTCCCTTCCTCTCTGTAAAAAAATCAATAAAATAAATTTTAAAAATAAAAATAAATAAAGAGTGCAGTGGGTTTTAGTATATTCACAGTTGTGCAACCGCCACCAGTTTTACATGTTAGTCACTCTAAAAAGAAGCCCCATACCATTTAGCAGTCACTCCCTGTTTCCCCCAACCTTCCCAACCCTTCCCCACCTCACTTCCCAGCTCACCCCTCATCCTTCCCGCCAGCCCTAAGCAACCACCATTCTACTTTCTGTTTATATGGATTTGGGGGCAAATTTCTTAATCTCTGTGCCACGGTTTTCTCTTCTACAAAATGGAGACAACAATCCACGACAGCCCTAGGGTAGCTGAGAGGATAAAGCGAAAACTGAGGGCCATTGCACGGTTCTGCGAAGAGCCTGACATAGGGCTCATGGGTTCAGGCACTGCTAAACGCGACCAATTTTAATCCCACGCCCCTCGGGACCACGCCCCTACGTCTGTCTCCAAGGCAACGTCAAACACTTTCCTCTCCTAGGCACTCCTTTCCGGGGCCCAGACCTGATTTCCCCCTCTGTTTTCTTCCTCACCTGAAGGCTCCGAGCGCCGCCCGAGGCTCCCGCACGCTTCCCCACAGTCATCTTCTCAGTGGGGCAGAGACAGCAGCGGTGACTGCGGTGGCGGTGCTACCTACGCGACACCAGCGGTGACTGCGGTGGCGGTGCTACCTACGCAAGCCAAGTCCCGCCCCTTTCTAGACCTGTGCTCTGATTGGCTCCCAGGCGGATGCTTGAACCAGTCCCCCACCAGGGAGCCTCTAATCCATCCCGCCCAACGAGGCAAAACTTGTTCTCCGATTGGCTATTCCCTTTCACCTCCTATTTCCGGTTCTGAGGCCGCAAGGCTGAGGCGGCAAGTGATTGGAGGGCTCTGCTCTGGAAGTGCTACCCAAGGCGGGCCTAGCGGGGTGCCGAGGAGGGAGCGGGTCTGCACCATGGCGGCTCTGTTGGCTGGGAGCCGGGTCGGGGCTGCACGTGCGGCTGCCCGCAGAGGCCCGCTAGTCTCCTGTCGGAGGTGGGCCGGCGCCCCGGCAGACACCGTGTACGATGTGGTGGTGTCAGGTGGAGGCCTGGTGGGCGCCGCCATGGCCTGTGCCTTGGGTAAGCGCATCTCCAAGGCCAGCCGTGTGGGGGAGAGGGGCCGTGGAGCGGTGGGGACCCTGGGAGTTCTGGCACTGTTTTCCCAAAGTCTGAGCGTTCCGGATCTTGTGGCCCTCTCCCCTCCCCAGAGGATCCCCGGGGCCCCAGGGCCAGCGTTTGGTTCTTCGGGTGCCGAAGGGTCAAAAGTGGGAGGTTCCTTAGGAGTCCTTCCAACCTGAAGGGAAACACACTGAGTGGCCAGATTGTTATGACCACCCCATCAGTACCATGAAGTGAATTAGTTATGCAAGTAATAATAATAATAATAAAACCTTGAGAGTATTTGCTTAGGGAGTTTTCAATGTTCAGTATTTTTGGAAGTACTGATGGGGTGGTCATAATAATCTGGCCACTCAGTGTAGACCTGCTCAGAGTTATTTAGCTATGGGCGAAACTGGAAGCAGCCAGGCATTGTTGCATTGGGCTAGGTGTTTTCTCCCTCCCCTTCCCCCTCCCCCTCTTTCCTTTCTTTCCTCTTTCTCTGTGTGTGTGTGTGTGTTAACAGCTTCATTGAAATATAATTTGCATACCATACATTTCACCCATTTGCCACTATTTTATTTATTGACGGATTTGAGAGAGAGAGAAACATGGATTTGTTGTCCCGCTTATTTTTGCATTTATTGGTTGATTGTTGTTTGGATGGAACCGCAATCTTGGTGGATGGGACATTGTAACACACTGAGCTACGGGGCCAGAGTTAAAGTCCACCCATTTGAAGCATACAATTTAATGTGCGTGTTTTTTTGTATACTCACAGAACTGTGCAGCCATCACGACACATTTTGGAACATGTTTATTACCTCCAAAAGAAATCTGAACTCATTGGCAGCCACTGCCCATTTCCCCCCAATCTTAGCTCTAGGCCAGTGATTTTCAATGGCTTTCATCTCATGGCACACATAAACTAATTACTGAAATTCCGTGGCGCACCAAAACATGTATTTTTTGCCGATCTGACAAAAAATAGGTATAAATAGTTATAATTTTGATTCATTCACACTGATGGCTATTGTGTTGGCAGTTGCCATTTTTGAATTTGACAAGGGAAAGAGGTCAGTGCCCCTGACTAGTCAGGGATTGCATGTTTTAAAAATTCCTGCAGCACCACTGGTTGCAAATCACTGCTCTAGGCAACCACTCATGTATTTTTCTGTCTGTAGATTTGCTTTCACTGGACATTTCCATCTACATGAAATCTACTTAGTGTTCTCAAGGTTCATGTGCCAATACTTCATTCATTTTATGGCTGAGTAATATTCCATTGTGTGGATATAATACATTTTGTTCATTCATTCATTAAGTGATGGATGATTTTGTGTATACGCTTTTGTGTAAACATATTTTTGGTTATCTTAAATAGATTCCTAGGAGTGGAATTGCTGGGTCATATGGCAATTCAGCCAAACAGTGTTCCAAACTGGTTGCACCATTTTACATTCCTCCCAGCAATATAGGAGTGGTCCAGTTTTTCTACATCCTGGACACTTGTTAATGTTCTTTTGTTTTTAGTCATTCCATTGGGTGTGAAGTGGTATCTCCTGGTTTTGAGTTGCATCTCCATAAAGACGAGTGGTGGTGAACATCCTTTCATATGCTTATTGGTCATTTGTATATCTTTTGGGGAAATGCCTGTTACAGTTTTTGCCCATTTGAACTATTTGTCTTTATTTTTGAGTTGTAAGAGTTTTTCATGAATTCTCAGTACACATCCCTTGTCAGATAAATGATTTGCAAATATTTTCTCCCATTTTGTGGGTTGTCTTTTCACTTTCTTGATGGTGTCCTTTGAAGCCCAAAAGTTTTTTACTTTTTATTTTTTGTTCCTTACCTGAGGATATTTTTTCCATTGATTTTTAGAGAGAGTGGAAGGGAGGGGGAAAGACAGAGAGAGAAACATCGATGTGAGAGAGACATTGATTGGTTGCCTCCTGCACACAGACCGACTGGGAATGAGGATCCAGCCTGCAATCCAGGTACATGCCCTTGACTGGAATTGAACCCCCAACCCTCAGTCTGCAGGCCAACACTCTAACCACTGAGCCAAACCGGCTAGCGTCAAAAGTTTTTAATTTTGATGAAATTGAACTTACCAGTCTTTCACCACTTATGTTTTTGGTATCATATCTAAGAAATCATTACCTAACCCAAAGTCATGAAGATTCACTCCTATGCTTTCTTTTGAGAGTTTTATAGTTTTAGCTCTTACATTTAAGCCTATCATCTACTTTGAGTTAAACTTTGTGTATAAGGTGAGGTAAGAACTTTGCTTTCATATTTATAGTTTTGGCTGCTTCACTACCCTGTGAGGTAGATATTACTTTCATATCTTATCTGAGAAAAGTTGCCTGGCAAAGGTTAAGTAAGGACCAGAGTCTCATAACCAGGCACTAGGAGAATCTGAATTCAAACCCAGGCTACCAAACTCAGGAAAGTTTGCTTTTAACAACTGTACAGTGACTTTCAGAAATTAGGTTTGATTTTTCTGGCCTCACAAAGATCACTAATAGTGTTTGTTGACTTGAGAATTAGAGTGTGGTTCCCCTTCTAGGAAACTGGTGGGAAACAATGCTATGTATAAGCTGATGGGCTTGAGTCTCAAAGTAATTATAGAAAACATAGTTATCAATTATTAAGCACTTGCTATGGATAGGCATATTTTAAAGTATTCTACATACATTTTTATTTAATCTTCATAATAATCTTGATTGTCGATTGTGCAGGTAAGGAAGTTAAAGCTCAAGAAAACTTAAGTAATTTGCACTCAAAAGCCAGTAATTAGGAAAAGCAAAGATTTTTGTGTATATACCCTTTCTCCCTGACAGCTATTTTGGTTGTACCTATTGATAAATGGATTAAAATAGTGGTTCTCAGGTGCATTTAAGAATCACCTGGGTTGTTTTGTTTTGCTTTGGTTTTGGGTTTTGAAAAACTAAGACAGGCACATATATAAAATTCAAAAGGAATTTTGAAATACAAAGGGTATTGGATATAGATTTTATTTTTTTTATATATAAGCCTAAGCAACCGTTTGACTGTTCAACCGGTTGCTATGACGTGCACTTATCACCAGGGGGCAGACGCTCAATGCAGGCGCTGCCCCCTGGTGGTCAGTGCGCTCCCACAGCGGGAGCACCGCTCAGCTGACCAAGGGGTGCCAGATGCAGAGCTCATGGCTGGCCGCCACAGCCTGGAGACCGCAGCAGAGTGGCCGTGAGCCTACTGAGGGGTGGCAGCAGGCACAGTGGTGCAGGGATGAGCAGGAGCGGCAGACAGCGTTGGACTGCCAGTTTAGGCCCGATCCCCGCAGGCCATGCCGAGGGACCCCTCTCCTCCCCCACAAGTCCGTACACCGAACCTCTACTAAAGCATATCAAGTAAGACTTCATTTTTTATTGTTAGCCACCCAGTTCTCTTCGAGGACAATCATTGTTACCCGTTTGTGGGGGATACTTTAGAAATGAGGGTTCAGATTTCTACCTCCAGTAACTGATTCAGTTTGCCCAGGTGAGGCCCTTTATTAACATGTGTCTCTGGGGATGGATGCAGATCTGAGGACCACACTTTGAGAATGGGAAACACTGGGAAGTGCTTAATTGTCTTGTAATAACTTTACCTCTTAACTTTTGTACCATGTTATACACCTTTCATAGGCAGGTGCAGTGGGGGGTGTTTTCTCCTGTTGAGTCAGGTGAACTACCTGCTTGGGATTTTGTGTGTGCTAATGTCTCCCCTTGATCGTCATGGCATGTATCCCAAAGAAAATGCCTTGTCAGTAGTTATATCCTGACTGACCTTACTTTATAGTTCTACACCCATTTGATTTTAGATAGATGGCTCTTCATCTTGTATCAGTCAGTTTATGTTTTCCTTGATTTTTCTTCAAACTCCAATTTCTGTTCTAGGCTTGAAATATCTGTATTTCCCTTTTACATTGTTATTTGTAAACTTGTAAATTCTCTAATATTTTTTGACAAATGAGTTTTCTAAAATGTTACATTAAATAGCTAAAAAATAAAGTATTAAACTTGGCTATATCTTATAATGTGTTTGGAAATCTAATTCTTTTCCTGTTAGTTTCCTGGTCTCTTGTTTAACAAAAATCTCTGTGAAGACATTATCTTTGTACTTTATGGATTGAGGAGATAACAGCATTTGCTGCTGGGGATATTAATATAAGGGGGGAAAAATTCCTGTCCCCTAGGAGTTTAGAATCTAGCATAGGAGAAAGATTTGTAAATAACTGATCAAAGGAGGAATGAGATGAAGCTCTCCTAGAGGAACGGGGTGGGGAGAGGTGGTCGGGCAATTCTATCACATATTTTTCTCCTTTATTGGCAGCAGCAACTCACTGCATGTTTTTCCCCTGTGTCTTTTTCTGAGACACTGGAGGGACTGTAATGTGCTACAGACACCCAGTGATGGAGTCCCCAAGTACCCCCCCCCTTTTTATTTTAAATAATTTTTTATTGATTTCAGAGAGGAAGGGAGAGGGAGAGAGAGGTAGAAACATCAATGATGAGAGAGAATCATTGATTGGCTGCCTCCTGTACACCCCACATTGTGGATGGAGCCTGCAACCTGGGCATGTGCCCTAACCGGCAATCAAACCCTAGCCTCCTGGTTCATAGGTCGACGCTCGACCACTGAGCCACCCCAGCTGGGCCCAAGTTCCCTTTTTACTTCCTCTGCAATGTTTTAGGATCAGATTTGTAGGCACAACTGATGTATTTTTGGCCCCCTTTTACAGACTAGTTCTTTATCCTTGAGTTAATCTTGATGCCACAATGAATTTTGCTTATTAACTACATTTTTTCTGTTGAACAGGATTTGTAATTTTCAGTGATGTTATTCTTTGAGGATTAGAAATATCTGGTGTCTAAATACTACCTTACGGCAGTTGGCAGGGTGGCTCATGGCTGAAATGGTGGTCTATGTTATTGCTTAGGACTCTGCATGGTGTTTCCTCTTTGTGTGCTTTGTAAGAAATTTGTACCTAAGGGTTCAGGAATTAATTGTTGCTTCTCTTGGCAATGAAAAAATAAATTCTGATTTTCCTAAAATGATATAAAATTTTGCCTGTTTTTTTTTTTTGTTTGTTTGTTTTTTTAGGATATGATATTCACTTTCATGATAAGAAAATCCTGTTGCTAGAAGCAGGTCCAAAGAAAGTATTGGAGAAATTGCCAGAAACTTACAGCAACAGGGTCAGCTCCATTTCCCCTGGCTCTGCAACTCTTCTCAGCAGTGAGTAGAACATCCTCTCTCATAGAACCAATCTCCTGTCTCTCTCGGCTCCCCGGGGTGTCCCAGAGCATCTGGGCGGAGGGAGCTCACTGAGGCGGGTGGGAGAGAGGGGTGTGGTTGGAGTCTGGCATGTAGTTGAAGACGAGGACCTCTGAAATTGTTAATGTGCCAATTCCCAGTCTGAAGAAGACATCCTTGGGACATGTGGGTCCATCGCATAGACTTCATTTGTGATGTGGGGTCATTATAAATGGGTGGAACTAAAACTATATGAACTAACTATGAGCATTCACTTCCAGTAGCCCCACCCTCTTCATTCCCAGAGTCCGCCCTGTAGGAAGCTAGGGAGCCTGTGTAATAAATGCTGTTGGGGTGAAGATGGATGTGTGCACACAGGACCAGCTGTCAGCAAATTGTCTTTAGGTCTCTGCCAAATGTTATTCCCTCAGACTATCCTGTCTGGAACCACCTTATCTAAAATAGACTCTTGTATCACTCTCTAGCCCCTTATATTGCTTTATTTTTCTTCATAACACTACCACCTGACATTATATTATGTATTTGTTTTTTACTACAAATAATACATTAGAATGTTAGCTACAGAAAGGTGGGGACTTTGTCCATTTGGTTTCCACTTTTTGCTCAGTACCTAGAAATGTATTTGTCACATTTTAGGTGCTCTGTAAATATTTCCTCAATGTTGAATCTCTTCAGTGCCATGGAGATCAACAAAAAGTAGTCTTTATTCAGAGAGTTTGTAACTTCAATAGGATGGCAAAGAAAAAAGAACAGTATGGCTTAGATTTCCTTATTCGTTTCCCCTACTTTACAATGTGATTTGACCTGTTGATCATGAAAGCTGGTCTTTTTCATACTGTGTAATCTGAACTGGGGAACAGAGTAGCGTAGCTCCTGCCATCAAACAGGATAGAAGGGGAGAGTATTTCTCTATTATGGAGAACACTGAGAACAACCTCTAACAGCAAGATGGAGGGACACAGGGGAGCCCAGGAAGGATGCTCTGCTCTCTACATAGATCCTTTCTTTTGTAGGTTTCGGTGCCTGGGACCACATCTGCAACATGAGATACAGAGCCTTTCGGCGAATGCAGGTGCTTCCTTTATCATTCTTGGCAAGATACCTTGGTCTGTCTTGTGTTAAGATATTAGAGTCCACATTCTCCAGGTTTTCTGAGAATGTGGCAAGAATCAATGTCCACACTCCGTCTAAGAAAGTGGGGCAAAGCATTCCCAAGAGAATTTTCTTCTCCTTATGTCCTGCCAGAGGGGTTGACAGTGTGTGATTATTCTGCTCTGTCACTCGGGAAAGCAGTAATGTTTCCCTTTCCTTGGGTTGTCATGCAGACGTTCCCTTTGTGTTGCCAGGTGTGGGACGCCTGCTCAGAGGCCCTGATCATGTTCGACAAGGATAACCTGGATGACATGGGCTATATAGTGGAGAACGACGTCATCATGCATGCCCTCACGAAGCAGCTGGAGGCTGTGTCAGGTGAGGCCCCACCTCTCCATCGCCCTTTCATTCTCTCGAAGGTGAACCTCTTTAGAGTTATTCTAGGGCTCGTTGGAAGAAAGGATCCCTTTTACAAATACTGAATGTGCACCATAAACAAACATTCTGATACTTAGGGTTTTTCTTTTACAGTTTTATCCAGGTATAATTTACATACCAAAAAAATTTACCCATTTTAAGTGTACAATTCAATGATTTTATTATTTATAGAGTTATGCCACCATCATCACATGATTTTAGAATATTTCCATTACCTCAGAGGAAACCTGGAGGTCATTCATAATATTCCCCAATCCAACCCCCAGCCCCTGGCACCACTACTCTACTTTCTGTCTTTTGGGATTTGCCTGTTCTGGACATTTCATAGAGTTAGGCTCATAAAATATGTATTCTTTGGTGTCTGACTTCTCCTATTGAATGTATTTTTGAGATGTATTCATGTTGTAACATGTGTCAGTACTTTATTCTTTTTTATTGCCAGTTGTATTCCCTTGTATGTGCCCTGACCAGGGATCAAACCCATAAACTTGGCATATTGTGAGGATGCTCTAACCAACTGAGCTACTCGGCCAGGGCTCCTACCCCCCCCCCCCCTTTTTTTTAAAAATAGCTATCCTAGTGACTATGGAATGGTATCTCATTATAGTTTGGATCGTATTTCCCTGATGACTAATAATATTGAGTGTCTTTTCATGTGCTTTTTGGTCATTTGTTTGTCTTTGGAGAAAGGTGTATTCAGAATCTTTTGCCCATTTAAAAACTGGATTATTTGTCTTTTTGTGAATTATAGGAGTTCTTTTTTAATTTAAAAAAAAATTGATTTCAGAGAGGAAGAGAGAGCTAGAAACATCAGTGATGAGAGAGAATCATTGATCGGCTGCCTCCTGTATACTCCCCACTGGGGATTGAACCCGCAACCCTGGCATGTGCCCTGATCATGAATCGAACCGTGACCTCTTGGTTCATAGGTCGACTTTCAACCCCTGATCTATATCGGCCAGGCCAGAGTTCTTTATGTATTCTGAATATAAATTCCTTATTCAGTATATGATTTGCAAGTATTTCAGGGTTATTCTAAAGAGAAAAAATTGGAAGCAACCTGAAATGCTTTTGGTATGGGTAGTAGTTCACCCATGTAATGAGCTTCTGTGCATCTTTTAAAGATAATTTAGACCTAATATTTAGTAACTTAGAAACATGTCCCACAGTCGATTGGTGAAAAATATTACATGTCACATGATCCCACTTGTGTGTGTGAGGGTGTGCATGCCACATAAACATGTATGGAAATTGTTTGGTAAGCTCTATGGCAAAGCCTTAACTGTAGTTGTCTCTGAGTGGCATGATTGAGGGTAGTTCCCCCCACCCCCCTTTTAAACTTTTCTTTTGTTCAGACTTTTACAGTGAGCATATCATTTTTATGGTCAGAGAAGTAAAATGATTTCCAGGGGGAAGAAAAATGTTATGAAATCTAGAAGTTTGAGCCCGTGGCATTTCCATGCTGTTTACTCTGAAAGCACACATGGGCTCATTTAAGCGTCGAGTGAACTGGAGGAGCAGGAGGGGAAGAGTGCCTGCTGTAGGCTGATAATTCACTGAGAGATTGATTTTTTACACTGATTCATCCCTGTGGTTTTGTTGTTTATCAGCTCTCAGACGACAGCACCAGTCACATGAGGTTTTTTTTCGATCTTTTCTTGTTTAGGAGTAAAGGACAAGAGATAGCTGTCCTGGGACCTTGCTTTAGGTTTAGTTATGGCTTTTCTTCAAGCCTGTGTGGGCTGTCTTCCTAATGTTTTGTGTTTTCTCTTCTGACCTCCCTAGACCGAGTGACTGTTCTCTACCGGAGCAAAGCAGTCGGCTATACCTGGCCTTCTCCAATTTCCATGGCAGACTCCAGCCCTTGGGTTCATATTACCCTAGGTGATGGCAGCACCCTCCAGACCAAATTGTTGGTAGTTAAAGATTCTTATTTCGCCAGGGGTCTTGCATAGCCACATTGTAGCCTCAATTCTAGGGCCTCTAGTTTTCCATCTAAGCTACAGTTGATGTTAATTTTAGGCTAAGCTTTTGGTTATAAGGACCAGTACCCAGTAAGCCAGCTCCAGTTAAGATGGTCTTGTTGTAAATCCTGTACAGGACCAAATCTCCTGGACCATCTTAGGTCATGAAATAAGGACAGCTGGCCTCACAGACAGGAACCAGAGTATCAGAAATTGAGGCTGTTCTTTCCCTCCCAGGAGTCCTGTAAGTCATCTCCTTGTGTCTTATATTTTTCCTCTCTCTGCTCATCAGCTCTCCCTTTTCCATGGCAGCCCTCCCTCACCTGACATCAGGACTGTTCAGCTCTGGTGCCTGCCTATTGCTTTCTAGTCCAAATAGCAAGGGAATCTGGCTGGGTTTAACCTGTGGCTGGCACCTCGTGGGTCAGATGTCCAGCTTTGGTCTGACCCCAGCTGAGGCCGGGGTCACATATGTAGAGCCACCCCTTTAGAGCTGTGAGAGGCAGGCATGATAAAAAGTTGTCTGCCATAGATGGGCTTGCCAGCAGTTAGAACTAGAGAAATCTTTAGGAGGCAGAGACAAACTTCTGGAGCAGTTTCATTTACTCAAAGATTGTAAGACTGAGCAGGCTCTTGTCTCTGTGCAGATTGGTGCAGATGGTCACAACTCAGGAGTACGGCAAGCTGCTGGAATCCAGAATGTCAGCTGGGACTACGACCAGTCTGCTGTTGTGGCTACTCTGCATTTATCGGAGGTAAGATCCTGAGCCCAGCCCTGGCCAGTGTGGTTCAGTTGGTTGGAACATTGTCCTGTGTACCGAAAGAGGGCAGGTTCGATTCCAGTCAGGGTGCATGCCTAGGTTGTGGGTTTGATCCCTAGTTGGGGCACATATAAGAGGCAACCGATTGATGTTTCTTTCTCACATGGATGTTTTCCTGTCCCTTTCTCTCTCCCTTCTTCTCCCTCTAAAATCAATAAACATATCCCCAGGTGAGGATTAAAAAAAAATAATAATAAGACCCTGAGCCCACCATCTGGGGACCCTGCTGGTGTTTTATGTGTGTACTTCTCACAGCCGGTCTCCTTTCTATTACAGGTCACAGAAAACAATGTAGCTTGGCAGAGATTTCTTCCCTCAGGGCCCATCGCTCTGCTCCCGGTAAGAAGTCTGTCTGGCTAGTCTGCTTAAACACATCCAGCCTCCCTTTTAGGACTTCATCTTCTCTCAGCCATTTTCAGGTTCCAAGTGAAGTATCTCCAGGCTAGCTTCGTTTCTCCTTCATACCTTTATGCTTGATAGTGCCCAAGAACAGAAGTTTTAGCTCTCAGTATTGATGGTGTTCTTTTGAGACAGCTCTCAGACACCTTGAGTTCCTTGGTCTGGTCCACATCCCATGAGCATGCAGCAGAGCTGGTCAGCATGGACGAGGAGAACTTTGTGGATGCCATTAACTCCGCCTTTGTGAGTATCAACTTGTCTGCCTGATGAGGTGTTGCAGGGGTAGATACAGAAAGGCAGTTTGAGTAGGAAAAAGAAGTAACCAACCAGCTGCCCTTTTGTAACTGAAAGGCTTGGTCTGGATGATGTGGAGGAGGGCATTCAGGGAAATCCAAACAATAGGAATCAGTAACTTGTGTGCTCTTTTGAGGGTCATGGGCTGCTGTTATGCTGATTGAACAGCTGCCTGGGTGGAAGTTAGCACTGGCCTCTTTTGAAGCTGTAATTCTTAGGTAATCTTGGGAAGCTCTACTGGGTCCCAGGTACCTGAACCTTTGAAGCCTAATGCATCAGAATGTTTTGGAGAGGGGTTAATCACATTTCAGTGGGGGTCTTAAAAGTTTTAGACCAGAGGTGGGGAATGTCAGGCCCATGGGCCATGTAAGGCCTGCAAAATCATTTGGTCTGGCCCTGCCAAGGCATATGGGGTGAGTTAGTTAATGTTTGACCAAATATAGCAGGCTAATTTCTAAACTGATAATTTTGTATGGTCCTTGAATGACGTTATAAATATCCAAATGGCCCCTGGCAGATAAAGGGTTCCCCACCCTTGCTTTAGACAGACATAGGTTCAATACTGGTACTAACTATAAATCTCCTGAAAAATGGAAATACTATCACCAACCTCTGAGAGGTTAATAATAATAAAAGTCTAAAGACTTAAGATGGGAGACTTTATGTAAAATGCTTGCAGCATACCTCATACATTATAGGTGCTCAAATAGTAATGATTCTGGAGTAATATGGCTTTTAGATATGGCACATTATTTCTGAAGTTTAAATGCTACATTTATCTAAATTCACTAATATGATAATTGGTAACATTTATCGAGCGCTTACTATGTGCCAGGTACAGGGGAAGAGTTTTACCTGCATGTATGTATTTAAATCAGTGACTCTCTGAGGTAGGTACTGTTAACATGCTCATTTAGAGATAGGTAACATGCCCAAGATCCTACCTCTTGTGCAAAGCTGGGTTCTCAAATGAGGCTTTCCCTCAAGTCTGTGGTTTGTTTGTTTTTTTTAAATATATTTTATTGATTTTTTTACAGAGAGGAAGGGAGAGGGATAGAGAGTTAGAAACATCGATCAGCTGCCTCCTGCACACTCCCTACTGGGGATGTGCCTGCAACCAAGGTACATGCCCTACACCAGAATTGAACCTGGGACCCCTGAGTCCGCAGGCCGATGCTCTATCCACTGAGCCAAACAGGTTAGGGCAAGTCTGTGGTTTTAACTACCAAACTCCACTACTTCACTAATAATTCACACCAAAGAACTTAAGTTTCACTGCTCTATGGTAGTAACAGTAAAAGGAACTAAACATACTGAAGTGGCTTCCAAGATAACTGCAAACCCCCCCCACCCCCCCCAGGCCATATAGCATATACTAGTATTCCTGGCACAGGACTCTGTAGGACATTCATTTAGCTACTAGAGGCTCGGTGCACAAAATTCATGTACTTGGGGGGGGGGGGGTTATGGTGGGAGAGGGTCCCTCAGCACCCTCTTGCAGTCTGGAACCCCTCACTCCTTATCGCCCGCCTGCTCGCTGCTCCTTACCTCTTGGCTCGCTGCTCCTTAGCGCTGCTGTGGAGATAGGAGAGGCTCCCACCACTGCCGCTGCGCTCGCCAGCTGTGAGCCCGGCTTCTGGCTGAGCAGCACTCCCCCTGTGGAAGTGCACTGACCACCAGGGGGCAGCTCCTGCATTGAGCATCTGCCCCCTGGTGGTCAGTGCACATCATAGTGACTGGTCGTTCTGGTCATTCCGCCGTAATGGTCGCTTAGGCTTTTATTATATAGATAATTACAAGTGCCTTCTACATAAAAGGGTCTGGTGATAGACACAGTCCCTGCTTTTCGGGCAGCTCATAGTCAAGTGAAGAGAAAGGTACATAAATGACAATTTCAGAACAGTGGTAGAATATGCATAGGATGCTATGGGAACAAAGAGGTGAGCACACACAGGCGAGTTTGGAAGCTTTATAAAAAGAGCTGACAGCCTTGGGTGCTCTGAGGTGAAATCCTGGTGAAGTCTAAGTGGGAGGACATTCTAAGCAGAGGGGCGTGTCAGAGGCAAGAGGATGTTGTAGAATGAGCTACATTGTGGCTGGTGCAGGTTATTGAGGTTGGGGCTTAGCAATTTGGCTTGATCCTACAACCTGGAATCTGTGTTTTGCCTTTATTGGAGGGACTTGTCACTTGAGGGTCTAGATTATTTTAGGCATGTTAGGTACCATTGCCCTTGGCTTTGGTTATAAAAAGAGTTTCCTTGTTTAATTTTTAATCCCCTGCTAGTCACTGATGAAATTTCACTTTTGTTTTGTGGCTGATGCTACTCAGTGGAGTGATGCTAACCACACAGACTTCGTTGACTCGGCCAGCACCATGCTGCACTACGCTGTTGCCTTTCTGAAGCCCACTAAGGTCTCAGCTCGCCAGCTGCCGCCAAGTGTAGCCAAGGTGGACGCCAAAAGCCGAGTACTGTTTCCTCTTGGGTTGGGACATGCTGCTGAGTACGTCCGGCCTCGGCTGGCGCTCATCGGGTAAGATAATGGCAGAGCAGAGCTATTCCCTTCTCACTCTGCTGCTGGAGGCCACACCTAAACTCTGCTTCATTTGCAGGGATGCAGCCCACAGAGTCCATCCACTGGCAGGACAAGGTGTCAACATGGGCTTTGGGGATATCTCCAGCTTGGTCCATCACCTTAGAACTGCAGCCTTTGATGGGAAAGACTTGGGTAAGGATTCTGGTACCTTAAAGAAGTATCCAGGGGTCATGTAGTTAGGGAAAATCAGGACCCCTGAATGCCCCTCAGTAGCCAGATGTGGTGGACGTAAGTGTGTGCGCTTTTCTTGGAAAGAAAACTTCACTATGGGATTAGGGTGTAACTTTCCTTTTTTCCTCCAGGCTCCATGAGCCACCTCACAGGTTATGAGACAGACCGACAACGTCACAACACTGCTCTTCTGGCTGCTACTGACCTGCTAAAAAGGCTCTATTCCACCAGTGCTACCCCTCTTGTGCTGCTCAGGACGTGGGGCTTGCAGGCCACAAATGCAGTGTCTCCACTCAAAGTAAGAGGTCGCTCATGGCTCTCAGAGTCTTGGTCACCGAGGAATGACTTTGCCAATGACTTAGTTAATTTGAATTAATTTTCTTGGCTGTAAAATTATCCTTTATATTTCTCCAACAATAATGAGCAAAAAAGACCTTGCTGGCTTGTTGGTGCTAGGGCCTACCTAAGCAGTAATTTTATACAGGATAAGGAAGGGCTTAAAATAGCAAGTAGGGGCTTTCAAAGATAAAGATGCTTCAACTCCTTCTGCTGCTTGGTCAGCTTTTTCTACTGAGAAACATCCATTGAAAGGCACTTTGGAGGGACTCTTGTGAAGAGTCTCTATCTGGGACTTTTGCTGAGTTTTTGCTTTAATCACTTTGGATACTTGAAAGTATTTTCTTCACCCGCCCTCACAATGTCAGAGTATCACTCACTTTGTTTCATTTCTCTTTAGGAACAGATTATGGCCTTTGCAAGCAAATGAATGCTCCTCTTCTGCAGATTATATTGAAGGAAAATAAACATCTTTTCCCAAGGCCATCAGACAGATTCAAGATTTAATTTAATAAACTGACTTTATATTAGCATTCTCTAGTTTTTCTCCTTTATTTAAGGCATCTGTGGAACCCAAATAATGAGTGATAATTTGCTGTGGGGAGGGGTATATAAACCACACCAAGAAAAACCCCAAAGGAAGACTATTATGATTTTTGTTGAAAATAACTTTTTATTACTAAAACAACTTAAGGTGCTATCTCATTCATTTTCACTCGTTAACAATCCTTTCTAAAGAGAAGATGTATAGTTTTTTTTAAATGCTGGTCATAAATTTATACAATTATCTTTTGATAAAGAAGAATTAGAAATATTCAATTGATGCATTTTTGTTAGAATTACTGTTTTAAAATTAAAAATAAATTGCTTTAACCTTTGTTGCACTGGACTTTCTAAAAAGAAAACCAAATCTTGTTGCTCATTATTACTTCCTTATCACAGCACCGGATTTCAATTTTATTTATGGTTCCTCTCTGGGACACCATTGTCTGTTCAGTGACAAAACAATAAATAGTTTCATTGCACAGGTTTGAGAACTTCAGGAGCCAGGTCAAAGGGAAAATCTGATTGATTAGCAGCAGAATTTGTCATATTTGGTTGCGGACTGGTGGCTGATGGGTGTAGGGGTGCTGTGGGTGTTTGAAGAGCTCACTTCGCAGTACCAGAGATGCCTCTTGAAGAGATTTGGGGATCCATTAGATTTGTATACTGTAGAGAAAATTTTGTCTGATTTGTTGATGAAATGAGAAGAAACAGTCTGTTTTTGAACCAAGCTAAACTATTCTGTTTAGTTTAGCTTAGTTATTGAAGGAATGAGAAAGATGTTTCTACAAGGGAACTTTTCAGGCAAATGCAGAAAATTTATAAGATACTAGAGTAAAAAGTGATAGTGTCACAAATGTTCCTGGAATCTCTGGAAAGATGTGCCCAGAATGAAAGATGGCAACTACTGTGAAAGTTGTATGACTACTAGCAGAGTCCAGAAAGGTCACCACTGAATGGGGGGGAAAGGTCATCTTTCACAAAAATTGGAAAGGTAGCCCAGGAAAGGAGAACATGGATTCTCCAAAAGTATGCAAATAAAATCAGGCAAAATAGGAAGAATTTTAAGGCACATCTTGCAAGGCCCTCCGTTACCACAGAGGATGTTCTTCATATGATGATGGTAAACACACAACGTCCACTATGTGTCAGGCCAGGTCCTAAGTATTTGAAATATATAAACACATTTATAGAAAAGAAACGTAACCAGCAATATTAGCCACTATAGGATTCCTCAATAAGAGGCCCAAAAGGTACACTAAGGGGCAAAAGGACATTATAGACAAGTCATTTTTTCTAAGAAATAAAAATGCTTATTCGATAATTGCTCCTAACATGGATAAACTGGTTAATTCTCTCCAGATGTTCTAGTCAAGATTATCAGAATTTAGGTAGACACATTTTGGAGTTAATGCATCTATCCAAGAGTTCTGGGGGTACTTGGGATGACCAAAGGAGTCTGAACAGCCTCTGTCCATAAGAAAATCTTCAGAGACAAGCTATGACAAAGACCAGGGAATCTTGCCTCTCTCAATCATCAAACTTCAGTGAACACAGCTTACCTCTTGGGGAAAACACTTGGTTTCTACTAGAGAAACTGGTCTCTCCCTAATCATGTGGAACAACATTTAGTGTATGACTGGTTCTAGCACTCAACCTGTGTGACAAAAATGGTAAGGGGTCCAGAAGCCAACTGTGCTATTAAAGGAGAGACCACAAAGGACTCGAAAGGAATTTTCTTCAGGAGATGGAAAGGCTGTGAAAGGAGGGACTAGAGAAGACCACTGAGAGGAGAGATTGCAGCGCCACATTGAAGGGATTTTTAACATCAGTGCTGTCCCAAATGCAATGAGCTGTCTCAAAACATGCTAACCAGAAGCTAAATACAGCTACTTAGAAATGTTAAGGGGATTCTGCAACAGTTAGAAGGCTGGATTATATCTTTGGGCTGTTTCCAACTCTAAAGATCTATGACGCATTAGCATTCTTTTGAGGAAGACAATAGGTATCAAGGTGACCTTGGTATAATAAAAGTCAGTGTGAAAAAAGAAAATAAAGTCAGTATGAAGAATCTGAAAAAATTCCACAATGAAATAAAGAAACCAAACAACACACTAAAATGTGGGGGATAAAGATAAAATTTGGCTAGCTACACATCAGATGTTAACCACTTACTGACTCAGTGGAATAACTTTAAAAAAGGAGCTCTTGTGAGGGCCAGGTGTTCAATAACATTTTTTTGGCGAGAGAGCCAGAAGAAAGCTACTGTGATGGCTACAAGTGTGGAAGATACAAACTGCTGGAAAGAAGCTGGAGGTAAAGAGCCAAGGTCAAAGAGCCAGTCAACAGGAAGATCCTTCAAGCCCAAGGGCGCTGAGCGGGCAGACACGAAGCAGGTGATGGGCCTATGGGAAAGTACGAGATAATGAATTTTAGGGGAAGTAATTCACAAAATGAAGGGCTCAGAGCATTCCAACCCAAAAAGAATCCAGTGTGAGGGCCAAAATGGCCAACAAAATAAAATGTTAGCTTATCATCGAGAAGGGTATCAGAAACCCTGGAACTAGACAATTTAGGAGATGGTAGCTAAAATGATCAGGGGCCAGGTAGGAGGAAATGTTGCTATACAGAATAAAAGGGCAAACTGAAAGGAGCTACGGCCAAAATCTAGATCCTCCAATAGAAGGGTAGAGATGTACTTCTTAGAAATACAAAGAAATAAGATTAGGATGACAAATTACTATAAACAGAGCCTGGAAGGAGGCACTGGCACTGAATAAACACATATTCCTAGAAGGTTGGACATACTCATTAATCTCACGGTTGACATAAAAAGTTGATTAAAAGAAGGTGGCCTATACAAGGCAGCCACGCTCTCCCAAAACATGTCCTTAGAGACTGGATGGCCTCTTTTCTTAAGGCTGTACAGGTAGGAGTTGCTCTCCCGCTAAGAGGACAGCTCTCAGCTGGCTGATTGGAGCTAGCACAAAGCAGGACCACACAACTTCAGAGATGGTACCTTTCTTTCCTCTTGAATTACAAAACCAGGTATTTTTTCCTCTCTTTTTTGGGCAAGTGGGTGGATGGGTATGATAAGGGTGGGACAAGGCAATGTGCAGGGAGGAAAAATATACTGGTGTTGACAGGCTATGGGATTGCAGTCAGTCAGCTAAGATTAGCATGTAAGAGGAAACTTAAAATGTTCAAAAGGAAAGAGGCACTCAAAGGGTTGAAATGAGATTTTTCTTTGGTTAAGTTCCAAAGCTCTTCCTTTTGGCTCTCTGTGACACACAAGCATGCTCAAAAATTTAGACTCTAGTACCAGCCGTGCAAGCAGAATGGTTAGGTACCAGTTCCTATTAGATGTGTAAAATTAATTAAAACCCAAATCTCTAGACTTAAGGGCAAGAGCTGTCTACAAAAACCTCTTCCTCCTGATGAAGCCAGCTGCTGGGTTTCAATCCAGGTGGTTTCCAGACCGCCTCATAACATGACTGAGTCTTGTCTCCTTCTCCCGTTAAAAGGTTGTTGGCAAATACAGACCTCAGAGGAAGGGTGTGGCCTCAGTGGGAGATGCCCAGAGACTGCAGCAAGTGAAAGGTGGCTCCCAAGGCCCAGCCTGTCTCTATGTTGTTCACTTTCTTTGTGAGCTGTTGGGGAGGAGAAAAAAAAAGCCTTCACATTTTCATTCAATTTTTAATTTTAGCAAGCACGACATGGGCAAAGATCGCCCACATGGCCAAACCAAGGCAAATTGGAAGTAGCCAGTCTGGAGGCCTCCCCACAACCCATTTCTGCAAGTTTCCTTCCTGCCGTGGCCTATTACTGGCCCCTTGCCAAGCTGATCCCTGAATCTTCTGGCCCAGAAAGTGGTCTCACCCAGGCTTTCAACAGGACCTTTGGAACTCTTTCCCTAATCCTGAAATTAGATATAACAGGAGTTGGGAATAGAGTTAGAGGTATGAACGCAAATACTAAAGCTTCCCCACTCATACTTTGTAAGTAACTGCTGCTTCTTAAGCACTATTAACCATCTAAGGTTTTTAAGGCATTCTAGGCCAGGTTGAGCCTCAATTAGTTCATGACCCCATGTTAGACCCCAATTTCTCAACTACATAAAAGGGATTCAGTTAGTATTTATCAAATTGTTTTCTTCAGAATCCTGAGGGTTCCTTGGAAGCGCTTCAAAGAGAAAGGGGGGCCACCTGGTGAAGGAGTCCCAGGCCCTGTACCTCTGCTTCAAACAGATGCTCCACATAGCAGTGTTACTGGCATTCTGCATAAGCTTTTGTTGAGTAAAGACCACCACACACATGCACACAAGTTTGGAAACCAGTGGATTGCTTTTAGTCTGTCTTTCTAGTACTCAGTTTTATGACACAATACTTTATTGACCTGAGGAAATCCAATCTAGTCACTGTGCCAAACACTGGGAGAATGGCATGTGGATCATCTTGAGGTTTTGTCTGAGATACCTGAGTCAAACTGGGAGTGTCCCCCAATCAAATGCTCTCCTCCGTTCTGAGGACTGGGCTGACAGCCTAAAGACATAGATGCTGAAGTGAAGCTATCTCGGGCAGGACTGAGAACCCCTGATTTAAATTGTGTTGCCACTGAAATCATAAAGAGCAAAAGGATGCCAGCACTGGAAATGGCAGAAACTTGTCCTTACATGATTTGGTTATAGTTGATACTTAAGTAGAGAAAGTTGTTAACTCAGTACTATGTACTAAGGGCTTAGGATGACCTCTCTAATCCACAAATCTCTCCCCAACTGCCTATACTACTAGCGACACCAATACTAATAACTTATACTATGTGACAGGTAATGTGTTTCACAGGCATTATCTCAATTTTCATAACAGTCCTATAAAATAGGAACTCGAAGGATACCTGTGCTTTGGGTGAGGAACCTAAAAGTTAGAGAGGAAGTAAATCATCTAAGGTCACAGAGCCAGCAAGCTTGCAGAATCAGAACTTGAATCCAGATCTGATGGACAACAAAGCCCATGCTTTATACACCACTATACTAATGTACTGGCAAATAACTCTTCTGTCTTAAGCACTTTATTTATTTTTTTAATATATTTCATTGATTTTTTACAGAGAGGAAGGGAGAGAGATAGTCAGAAACATCGATGAGAGAGAAACATCGATCAGCAGCCTCCTGCACACCCCCCACTGGGGATGTGCCCGCAACCCAGGTACATGCCCTTGTCCAGAATCGAACCTGGGACCCTTCAGTCCGCAGGCCGACGCTCTATCCACTGAGCCAAACCGGTTTTGGCATGTCTTAAGCACTTTAAATGCTGAAGCTCTTGGCAGGCAAAACACATGAAGTTCAAGTACCTTAGTACGAATGAGTTTATGACATCTGTATAACCCAACAAATTGGATAATATAAACTCATCCGGAACTGATGAAACAGGAAGAGGAAATGGCACAAGGAGGGGGGAGGAGGCTCAAAAAGAATACAGTCTTGCCCTAACTGGTTTGGCTCAGTGGATAGAGCGTCAGCCTGCGGACTGAAGGGTCCCAGGTTCAATTCCGGTCAAGGGCATGTACCTTGGTTGTGGGCACATCCCCGTGCAGGAGGCAGCTGATCGATGTTTCTCTCTCTATTGATGTTTCTAACTCTCTATTCCTCTCCCTTTCTCTCTGTAAAAAATCAATAAAATATATTAAAAAAAGAAAAAAAAAGAATACAGTCTACGTACTAAACCCCAAAGTTCAAAGCTGCCTTGTGCCATCTCCTTTAATAGACTACATGATATCTGAGGACAAAGACTACATTTTACTCATCCTTGTAACTGTGGATGAAAAAGGGTCACATAGTAAACCTGACAAGCTCAAGGTGGTCTGAATGTAAAAAATCCTACTGAAAAATGGGTCATGGTGGGTAGTCATGTCCTAGGCCTGTAGCTTCCTTGAGAAAGGTCAACCTTTACCTTTGAAATTGTCTATTTTCTTTGTGCATCTAAGATAACATACCTTTGAAATGTCAGGGTAATTTTCTTTTCCAGACTCCTCGAAGGCACAACCACCCGCACCAGAGCATGAGACCACACTGTTGTATTGTTGCCCACATGCCATTCGGTGTCCCGTAAATATTTACTATCCTGTACCCACCGATGTATAAGATGCATCTCTGTGTTTTACTTTTTATCTAATCTCAGAGATTTCTCCACTTTGCTTTCTCCCACCTCCCTAATCTACCACCAAATGGATTTCATGTAACCCCCTTATATCTCCTTTGATTCTAATGTATAAAATAAAGTGCAAACTGCCATTCTCTGGAGCATTTTCCCAATCCACTGAGATTTTGCTTCCCAGCAATGGTTGTCAGTTTGGCTCAAATAAACTCTTATAAGACTTTTTCTAACGCTGGACATTCTTTCATTGACATAAACATATGTGCAATTATTTAATTATTATACTGAAGACCAGAAAATGGGATGGATAAAAGATATAAGATGTGTTTAGAATAAATAAATTACTACAATGTTGAGCCTGCCCATTCTGGAACAGATGGACAGAGATAGGAAGATAAAGGGGGACCCAAGATTCAAGAGGCACTAAATATACAAGACACATATCAAATATATATGACATTCTACATATACACAGGCATTCAACATTCATGAGGTCTTAGGCACTTGTTTGTGACACCCTTCTGGTCCCTCATGTCCTCTGCCAAATAAGACCATCTATTGGGCTGAGTGAGCTAATATTACCAGATAATGTACTTGCCCCTATGCCTCTCCAAACAGTGGAAATTTGTGCAATGGCTCCAGGCACCTCTGTCCTTGTGCCCTCTTGATTAAACTTCAGGTCTAGTACTTGCAACCAACCACACTGTGAGCAGCAGCAGAGGGAGGTAGGACATACATACCCAGAATTCAGGAAGTGTGGCACTTCCAACCTGCTTGCACCCTACACTGTGTGTTCACCTGTCCCATTTCTTTCCTGTTGCTTCTCGTCCTGAGTTTCAAAATTGATTTAATAAACCATGGGGTCTGGGCATCTTCATTTGGATGCAAGCCTTCTGCTCTGTGACCTCTAGGATAGCTTTCCTGGTAACATACTTAGAAACTGCCTTTGCATCGAGGTAATTTCCCACACTCATAGTGTCTTGCACAGTGCTTGTCCATAGCCCGAATAAAAATCCTCATAATTCCACCTATAGTCACTCTTAACTCTTTCTTCCCAACTCCCAAATAAGAAGTCTGTTATGAGACTCCTCTGCCCTCTCTCTTGCCTGTAAGACGGTGCTGTCTGCAAAGCCAAAGCCATCCTTCAACAAGGCTGTGATGTAGCTGAGATCCATGCACAGGAAAGGACTGCCTGAGGTGAAATTTTCCAAGTTGTCACACACTGAAGGGGAGAGAGAGTAAAGAGTGGAATTCAAGTTTGCAGCCAACTGAGAGGTGTGTAATTTTCTCTAAATATAGACTTGGAATAAGCAAAGCAGAATTCTCCATTTGGCTGATGCCTAGGAGTCTTAGAGGCTAGAACTGTGCACTGACAGCCTCTATAAGACTGCAGCTTCTTAAGAACTTGCAGATTTCTGATGTGATATCTTATCTACTCAAATTTACATGGGCCCTTGTTTATTTGCTAAATTTCTATGTCTATTCTTTGGGCTTAATTCAACCACATTCCTTATATATTATTAATGCTGAAGCCCTGAAGACAGGGAAATACCAGTTAGCATTACTTTGGGGACACTGGATAAGATTATTTATGTTTTCAATGGACTCTTTCCAGGAAACCTCTGTGGCTATTTCCCATATATTTTGGTGTTTGATGTTTCATTAGCATTAATAACACTATTTCAACTAAAAAACACACACCAGAAATGTAGAAAAGCAGGTTTTCACCATCTTCCTAAAGCCTCTTCTATTCTCACATTTTTCTATGCCACTTATGCTTTAAGCTCCTGGCAAGGACAGAAAACCAGCCTCTGAGAGGCTTCCTGCTGGCTGTGGAACTTCGGGACACATTAAGGTCCCTGGACTTTGTACAGCCTCTCAGACTCACTGTTAAGGGCTGCCACTGACACTTACCTTCCTTTGCTTTTCTTTCAAAGTCTTCAACTTTTAAAATACCCCCCTTTTCATAATCTGGAATGAAGCAGAAGAGTAGCTGATGTCAAAAAGTGTCAAAGAAACATAAGAAAATTCATCCTAGTGAGATTTATAATAAAGAAAAACATGAAATAAAATTCCCAACATTAGAGAATTGATTAAATATACATGATATTCATACAAAATAATCTATGCAGTCTGTTTATTTATAATCTATGTTATGTTATATGTATTTAACCACAATAAAAATGTGATTCATTTGCAAAAACACATTAGAAAATAGAAAATCAATTCATATCTCAGGCCATGACAGATTCCATACATACATCATCATAGCTCAACAAAAACATTACTACTGTGATAAAAAAAAGTTAAAAAGGGGAAGGAGGAAACTTTAGGGTAATATATATGGTTTTAAATATTGAATTTGGTAATGGTTTCAGGGGTGTATAGATGTCAAAATGAGCAAAGTACACATTTTTCCACGTCACGGGGGTAATGTGCTGATGTAACAAGGTTTGAGGGAGGCACATCTCACAAAAGAGTGTGAACACCCAATCATCACACTTATGAACTACCTGTACACTTTAAAATATGTACATTTTATGCTGAATGAAATAAGTCAGGGGACAAAAACTGTATGATTTCACTTATATGTGGACTCTAAAAAACAAAACAAACAAAACGAAACAGACTCACAAATATAAAGAATGAACTGATGGCTGCCAGAGGGGAGAGGGATGGGAGGATGGGCAAAAAGGTAAAGGGGACTAAGAGGCACCAACCTCCAGTATAAAATAAACAGATCCCGGCATGTAATGTACAACACAGGGAACACAGTCAACAATATTGTAAGAACTTTGCACAGTGACAGATGGTTACTAGACTTACAGGGAGATCATTTTGTAAGATATATAAATAAATGTTGAATCACTATTTTGTACACTTGAAACTAATATTATGTCAACCATATTTTAATAAAAAATAAAGTATGTGCATTTTATTTTATGTCAATTATACCTCAATAAAAAAGTAAAAAAGAAAAAAGACTTCATGTAAAATTTTAAGGCCATTTCTAGCTCTAAAAGATTCTCAATCATATGCCCCCTTCCATTCGAGTAACTAGCGCCACTCAACAACCAGCACTGAAGAAGAGTAGGATGATCACCTCCGACCAAGCATTTCAGAGAATCCCTCTCCCTTTCCCACCAGAGCCTTGCCCAGTGTCCTCCCTGACCTGACACCTGGAGTGAACTTACCAATCATGTGTGTGTCAACAGCTCGATCATAGTAGTAAGAGAAAGCATAGAAGGAGCTTCTCTGGATCTCATCTGGCTGGTGAAGTTTTCCTCGGACCACCCTCAGCACTTCCGCATAGCAGGGCTCAAAGCCCACTTCCCCTGCCAGGGCAAAGTGCACAGGGACAGGGTGAGAAAAATGACAGGGGAAGGTCCACTCTCTGAGACAAGCTACTGGAGCCAACGAGGACACAGAAGGAGGAAACAAGGACAGCTGAGGCTCAGGACAAAAGGCTTACAGAGGTGAGCAAACTTCCACAGCCTCGCCATCCGGAGGAAAGGCACCTGCTTCTCTATGAAGCGCCCTCCCTGACCTGTGCTCATCAAAAACAGCCCCAGTCAGCCTAGAGCTGATGCCTCACAGTATGTTTCATGGTGCTTATGAGAAGTAGCTAGAAGGCTTGCCTGCTTCCTTTACTAGAAAAATCAAGTTCTTCCTTGATTTCAAGGTCTATGCCTTTTATAAAACTTAAAGTAAATTATTCTCCCTATCATCTCAATTTTCAGTTTCACCCCGCTGAGGGCAGAGACCCTTACTGCATGAGACCCCAGGTCTAATGAATCCACAACACTGGGCCAGGGAAAGAGCAGGAGACAGAATGACAGCTGTTCACTGTCACTTCCCACTATTTCTTGGAGGCATACCAGTATCTCTTTGCAATGAGTCTCTGCAATATGACAAGTTTCTCTTGAGCTCTGTAAAAAGTTTCACATGGAACTTCTCCAGACTTCAAGTGTAAAAATACTTCAACCAGTGAAAAAACATCACTTGCCTTCTTGGATGCCGCCATACTGGTATTTCACGCCCCCAAAAATCCACTCTGCTTCTAACCATCTTGGTAGACAGGCACTTCGAAAAGTATGTCCCTCAGTCCCTGAAAGGAAAACACCAGACCACAAAGAGGCAAGGATGTGAGAGAGGGAGGCAAGCAAGAAGCCACTAAGGTGGAAAGTAATCACCAAGGTGGCTGGGCTTTCCAATCATATTAAATTAGTTCCATGACTACATCCTAGGACAGGAATTCTTAACAAGGGTTCATAGATGGGCTTCATGGTGTTGGTGAAGCCCCTAAAACTATGAGCACATTTCTGTCATATGTGCATTTGGTGGAAGGATCCATGGCTTTCATCACATCTGAAAGAAATCCCAAACCTACAATGGAATAAGTTCCCTCCTTTCTAAAAAAAAAGGGTGGGGGGGGGTGAGAAATACTGTTCTACTTTTCTCATTGGTTGTTATGAGGCTTAAATGAAACACATTTATAAACTGAAATGCTATACAATCATCATCACAATAATAGCTTACTGGCTATTATTGCAAAGTAATACAAAGTGCTTTAAATGTAAAATCTTACTTAAGGTAAGGAAAGAGGCACAGAAAGGTAGCTAACTTGCCCCAAATCACAAAACTGAAACTGAACCCAATTCTACCTGACTGCAAAAGCTGAGCTCTTGCCCAGCCCATGTGGCTCAGTGGTTGAGTATCAACTCATGCACCAAGAGGTTGCTGGTTTGATTCCTGGTCAGGGTACATGCCCAGGTTGTGGGCTGGATCCCCAGCCAATTGATGTTTCTCATCGATGTTTATAACTCTCTCTCCCTCTCCTTTCCTCTCTCAAAAAATCAATAAAAACGTACAAAGAAAAAGATTCGGTTAAAAAAAAAAAAAAGCCAAGCTTTTAACCCTTCTACCACCTGTGAGGAGGTGAATGGAGTTGCTCAGCTATTCCACCCTGCAAGTGGATTTTTCTGCATCTGTATCTCCCATGTAAAGCCAAGGGCTTGAGTAAGCTCCTACTAAATTTGCTCTCTGAGCCTTGAATTTCTGCTGATACTTCAGCCTCCTGGCCACAGGCTATTGCCCCATACAAACAGACCTTATTCTAGAAATGACTAATAATGTATACCAAAACTTATCTGAACTCATAAAGGAAAAAAAGAATTTGCCATTATTATGTCCATTGTATAACATACTAAAGGCCCGGTGTACGAATTCGTGCACCGGTGGGGTCCCTCAGCCTGGCCTGCACCCTCTCAACCCGGGACCCCTAGGGGGATGTCGGACTGCCAGTTTCGGCCCAATCCCTGCAGGCCAGGCCGAAGGACCCCACCGGTGCAAGAATCCGTACACTGAATCGGTGCACCAGGCCTCTAGTATGCATATAAGATCTTTGGTTAATCTCTTCTCGCCCTCCCCCTCCCTCCTTCCCTCTGAGATTCATCAGTTTGTTCCCTGTTTTCATGCCTGTGTGTTGAGCACCTGCCCCCTGGTGGTCAGTGCACATCATACCTACTGGTTGAACAATCAACCGGTCACTTGGGTTTTTATATATATAGGTGCTTCCTAATTCAGCATAACTCTTTCCTCCACAGAATCATTGCCAAGGGAGGGAAAAGGCAAGCTGAGGATTGGGTTCACTCTCACCAAACCCCAACCAGCACAGGTACCCAGACGAACCTTCTGTTTCCAGGGCTCCCAGAGTTGCTAGTCTTGCAGCTTTCAATCCAAATCCCAAGTAACTGTAAAATACAGGATTGGCTACTTTCATGTTGGTCCTGAAGTCCTCCAGCCTAAAGCTACCTCTTTCAAAAGTAACATGGTTCCTCTGTAACCTATTCATCTAGTGTGGCTAAGTGGTAATTTCTGCACAGTTTAGATCAGGGCCCTGCAGTAACTACTTTCCACAGCTATGACTTAAAGGTCAGAGATAGTGACGCTGCCTAGGGTCCCACCCTGGGAACCATCCCCAGAAAAGCTCTCATCTTAGCTCCCAGACTCACTCTGATCAAATCCTAGGCTGGATTTTGAACATCTGAAGGCAAACTCAATGGAGTTGGCACAGCGCTTTGGCTGAGCTTTTACTGAGTGTCCTCTTTATAGAGAAAACTTTTGACTCTTTAAGTCATATATGTTGGAAGCCAAGAATGAATAAATCCTTGGATGCCTTGGTACAAGCATGTCAAACCCACAAGTTTGACATGCTTGCCTTGGCATTTGGTAAGTGGGTTGAGTTTCAGGTAATAGGCCTTCAGGGACTGGTAAAGACTATGTAAGGCTTGTCAGATGCAATAATAGATGTGAAAATGCTTTAAGAAGTTAAAAGAGCCCTGATCGGTTTGGCTCAGTGGATGGAGCGTCGGCCTGTGGACTGGAGAGTCCCAGGTTCGGTTCCAGTCGGGGGCATGTACCTTGGTTGCGGGCACATTCCCGGTGGGGGGTGTGCAGGAGGCAGCTGATCGATGTTTCTCTCTCATTGATGTTTCTAACTCTCTATCCCTCTCCCTTCCTCTCTGTGGAAAATCAATAAAATATTTTTTTTTTTAAATTTAAAAAAAAAAAAGTTAGAAGACTTGCCCGGCAGGCATGGCTCAGTGGCTGAGTGTAGACCTATGAACTAGGAGATCACGATTTGATTCCCAGTCAGGGCATGTGCCCGGGTTGTAGGTTCAATCCCCAGTGGGAGTCATGCAGGAGGCAGCCAATCAATGATTCTCTCTCATCATTGATGTTTCTATCTCTCTCTCCCTCTCCCCTCCTCTCTGAAATCAATAAAAATATATATTTTTAAAAAGTTAGCAGGCTCATACTACATGAAATATTATTCCTCCCTGTCCCCCTCCTCACCTATATGTATAGAGCTTATAAGTTCTGTTAAACATCTCAAAGGAAGTGAGGTAGCCCCTAGGGGTTTGTTCCAGGGTTTTCTGAAAATTAAAAAAAAGCAAAAAGGCTATTTAGAATCTGCGATTATTCTAAGGATGTTATCACCTGGGGGTATAGCTCAGTGGTAGAGCATTTGACTGCAGATTAAACTGCTGTCATATGGCTTGAGGAAGCAAAGGGACTCTGAACAGTGATAAAGAAAAGTCCACTCAGTTATTAATTTATTCTACTCAGCCTATTTGTGGTGGAGCTGCTGCCTAAAAATAGGGCACCACTTTCCTAGCACCGTGATATGCCTGCCAAGTGAGTTGCTAACCAAACCTTCATGGTAATGACTCACCTGAAACTGGGGTAGAAATGTGATTTGGGTGGAGGCTCCCCCCAGGTCCAGGGTCCCCACAGTCTCCTGACTGTGGCCATGCAGCTGACCTGTGGATGAGAGCCAGTTTGAAAATGTTCTGCTCCTGGACAGCCCAATACTCCTCGGTCTGCAATTTCTCTCCTGCTCTGGAGGAATTTCATAAACACTCCATTGCTCCCTGCCCCCATGGATTACAGGCAAATGTTAACCACGAAGGACTCTTGCTGCAGCTGAGGCCTTGAAGGCAGGTTATAAACACTAAATCCTGTCTTTCCTTTCCTCTTTTTTACAAAAGGAAAGAATAATACAGGAAAAAGAAAGGTAATTTTGCTGTGACCCTGTGTGAACCCAGTCAAAATCTTAAGATACACTTGAGAATGTATTACCTGTCAGAAAATTCACAGTGATCCAAGCTAATATGCCTAAAAAAGACAGAGAGACAAGGATTACATCACAGAGCACTTTCCCTCTCTTCTCGGGCCCCATCTTTGTCCTCTTTTCTCTCTACAGTTCATGTCTAAAGCACACTTCCCTTCTCCCCATCCTACCATTTCCTGCTATTCCATTCCTCTATGCTTATTTGTTTCCCCTTAGTTCCTTTTTCTTCAGCACCCCATCCTGTTCACAGTCCTTTAATCAGATCTTTTATTAACCCTGGCCCTCTCCCTCTAGAACATATATCAACACCTCTCCACCTTCATAGGATCCATCCATGATGCTAACACTGTCATCTGGTACCAGGAAAGGTGACTTCTTGAAGATCTCTTTTACCTAGAGAAAAAGGAAAAAATTTGAATTCCCTAAGGCAATAAAATAGATTTCCATATTTTGGCTATGTCCTAAAAGGCTTAGAAAACTACTCTCTTCATTTTCCCTAAATAAAATCTTAGAACTCATTCATTTTCCCTAAAGAAACTAGAGAAGGCCCGGCCGGTGTGACTCAGTGGTTGAGCATGAACCTAAGAACCAGGAAGTCAGGGCATATGCCAGTTTGCAGGCTGGATCCCTAGTAGGGGGGCCTGCAGGAGGCAGCCCATCAGTGATTCTCTCATCATTGATGTTTCTATCCCTCTCTCTTTCTCCCTTTCTTTCTTTGAAATCAATAAAAATATATTTTAAAAAGAAAAAATAAGCTGGAGAAGGAACTAAGCAAGTTATTAGTGGTTTCTTGTAAAAAGAAAACACAGGGATTCCCTTGACTTTAAAATAAATCGCAACCAAATCATCTACATTTATAGGTGAACTGGACCTAGGAAAGGGCATACATTTGACCTTGCCAGCTCAAATCAGGATCCTGTAATTTTTTTAAAACACCTGATTAATTCTACCTGGATATGTACTGGAAGCTAGGAGGACCCCTTCCCACTCCATTTCTTAGATGAGCAGATAAACTTGGAGAGTAGAGAAGAGTTGGGCCTGGGGGGCTCCTGAGGCTACAATAAAATTTCTGCTGCTCTCCTATCAAATTCTATAGTTTTTGTCCTTAGTGGTAAAGGAGCTCATGTCCCTGGGCTGAAGTACTCTGCTGTCAGCCCCTGTCAAATCCTGGCACATGGCTAGGGCCTCAAAAGAGTCAAGATCCCAAATTTGAATTTACTTATTCTATTTTAGAAGATGAGAATGAAGAGCTTGCACAAATGCTCTTGACTCTCCATAAATCTAGGTCAATAATGTGGGTGTTATGTCTTATTTTTATATGATTATCATGTTGGGGAGGGAGAGGTCCCAAATAGAGATAGGAAAAATTCTAGTCTTGGTTGTTCTCGTTTCTGACAGGACAAAACACTTCTTGCAGTGACCTCTGAACACTGTTTCAACCAGGAAAGGTCAGTTAAGTGATCCATAAACAAGCAATTAGGAAGATAGATAAGCCAACAGGAATAAACATAGTTTCTGCTCTTGCCCTCTCCACTCCATGCCTCTGCTCACAATTAATTCTCAACATTGCAGCCAAGAGTGGTGCTTTAAAAACAGACATCAGATTATGTCTCTCCTTAGCTCAAACCCTCCTGTGGCTTCCTTCTTAGAGAAAAAGCCGAAGTCCTTACATAGGCCCCTGATGCCCTACGTGATAAACCCCTCCCACCTCTCTGAACTTATTTCTACTTCCCTTCCATCACTCCCTCTCCTCCAGCCACCCTACCCTGGATGCTGTTCCTTGAACATGCCAAGCACATTCCTGATTTAGGTCTTTACACCTGTTTCTCTAGTATGGAATATTCTACATTCACAAACGTTTTACATAGCTTGTTTCTTCATTCCCTTCAGATCTCTGATCAAATGCATCTTACCCATGAGGTCTTCCCTGACCACCCTATTTAAAATAGCATCTCTCTCACACTACCACCAGCATTTCAATCTGCCTTACCCTGCTTTATTTTTTCTCCATAGCTTCTAAAGTACCTGACATACTTTGTATTGACTTATTCATTTTGTCTTGGAAACTAGGATGTTAGTTCCATTAAGACAGGGACAGTGTTATTTTTGTTCCCTGCTCTATGTCCCACTTCACCAGTGTCCAGTACATAGTAAAGCACTTATATGATGAATAAATGAGTGAATGAATGGATGAATGAATGAAGAATTGGGATTCAGATTTTCATAAGGACATTCCAGGCAGTTTGTCCTTGGGCAAGGGACTTAAGCCCTCTGTACTGACAGTCAAAGGAGAATCTATAATAATAAAAGGTAATATGCAAATCGACTGAACGGCAGAACAGCTGGGGCTACAAGGCCCAAGCCCCTTGTACAAATTTCGTGCATCAGCCTCTAGTGGATTTATAAGACTGAATTAACACCCCTAAATACAGAATCATTTTTTTGCTGTGATTTTTTTTGTTATAATGGGATTCTGCATATATTCTTCACAATATTAAATCTTATTAATCTTATTAATTTACACATTTTTGTATAATAAAATGTACAATAATGTTTAAAATAGAGGTTTTTTAAAACTCTCTGTACTTAGTTTTGATCTGAATGAGCGATAAAATAGTTATCTTTAAAAATCTTTCATACTTTACAATTCCATGATTCTTCTCAAAACCTTTATACTGAGAGAAAAAAGTAAGACACACACAAAAAAGAAATATAAAACTGTATGACTCCATTTACAGGAAATGTAAGAACATGCAAAACGAATCTATAATGACATAAAGCAGATCAGTGGTTGCCTGGTTTCACTGGAGGGGGAAATTGACTACAAAAGGGCACAAGGAACATATGTATTTGTCAACACTCATTTAACTGTATACTTAAAATTGATACATTTAATTGTATGTAAGTTATTTCTCATTAAAGTTAATTAAAAACAATTCTGCTGTAATAAGTTTAGAAAATTAAGAGCATCATAATCCTGGCCAGTGTGGCTCATTAGGTTGGGTGGTCTCCAGTGCACCAAAAGGTTGCCAGTTTGATTCCTGGTCAGAGCACATGACCAGGCTGTGGGCTCGATCCCCGGTAGGGAGCGTACAGGAGGCAGCCAATCTATGTTTTGCTCTCACATCAATGTTTCTCTCTCTCTCTCTTCCTCTCCCTTCCTCTCTCTCTAAAAATTGCTAAAAATATTTTTTTAAAAAAGAACATCATGGATAGAAAGTGCTTTAAATTTTTTAGGAAAAACTCTATAAATTCAAGAGTAATATTTTGAAATGTAAATAATTAGCTACAAAAGAGCCCAAAGACACCACAGTGCTTTAGCAATGGTGCAATACTAAAGGTTAATACACCAGAGGGCTTTAAACCCATAAAGAAAATATTTATATAGGGAAAAAGAATTACCCAAGATGTAGATGATTTCAAATATTACCTCAAAGAGCAGAGCCTGGGCTTTCTGTTCTGGCAGTAAGCGCAGTCCCGCTGTTGCCTTCAAAACCACTGGGGTCCTTTTCCAATGACTTCGGGGGATTGAGTCTTTGGCCACCTCCAAGAGCTCTTGAACAGTCTCAGCACCCTTCAAAAAGAGAAGAGCCGCTCATGCAGTAAAGAGTCCATATGGTGGCACTTGTATATTCCCTCATGTTTCTGTAGGAGCAGAAACCTAGACAAATGGGCTTCTTTGAAGGAGAATCCATTTCATTTTGGTTAAGTAGTAATAAAAATGATTCTTTTATAGTGTGGTCATTTTAATTGATTGCTATTTTGTGTCTCATATAAATTAGCTTCAGGCCAAAAAGTTGAATATAGTGAAGGAAACACATAATGAGGAGTTAGAAGGCTTGCTTGCTAACCCTGTGCCTACCATAGGGGCTTCCTGGACTTGGCTTCCTCTGCTGAGATGGGATAGATTCCTCACACCACCACAAACTGCTGTGTACATTAATGAGGCAGACTGTGTGTAGTTTCCACACAAAGGCCAGCTGTAGCTGTTATTATGCTACACTCTATATTATTTCCATTAGGACAGAATATGTCAGGTTCATTTTTACATCACTGACATCTACATGCATGGTACACAGTAATGCTCAATTTATGATTAATTCAAAAGCATTATTTTAAATCCTGTTTCCCTGAGTAAACACCTATCCTGATACATACTGCCTCTTATAATCATTATAATTAATAGCAACCATAACACAATCTTCTTCTCTAAATGTCAAATCAGTCTTTTATAATGTAGTTGCTTTCAAGAGCTCCTAGTTTTCTAGCATTTTTGCCATTTCAAAACAGTGAGCTGAGAAAATAAGCATCTTCTCAGTTCTTCAAGTTCAAACTATTTTTAGCATTAGGTTTTCCTTTGGTTAGTGATTATGCTTGAGACACTGAATAATATCTTTACAGCTGCTACCAAAGTTCAACATTCTATTTTATTCTGAATTATTGTATTTTAATGTGGCCTCTGACACACTGGGTGTTGCACATGTTGTGGGTGCCCCAATGTGAAACACACAACAAAACCATTCATCCTCTGCCACCAAAGATTTTTTCATCATATATTCTTGCCTAATTTCAGAGTATAGGCATGGTCTGTCCTATAGCATGGTGTTCTGAAAGGGGTTCAATGGGTCTACATTCCCTAAATTGTCTGTCATGTTTATATCTCATACCCTATAGAACTTCATGTCCATCTTCTGCATCTACATTAATCAATGCAGCTGATGGCTTCAAATAAAAATCTCAAACAGTAAATACAAAGGAAGCAATCTCTTAAGGAGATTCTAGCCTCCTTCCACCAAAGCCCTAGTGAGTTCAGGATATAAAATTTCTGTTATCCAGGAGATTAGCAGAGGACAGAAAACCAATCTCACACATAACCTCAGTATCAGTAGTGAACAAACAGCACGAGTTATTTAACAGCAGCTGTGTGGTGAAATTATCAAGATATTGAGAATCTAAACATCTTATGATAATTGTAAAAAAACAAAAACAACTCACCTGCTTAGGTTGATCTACAAAAGCAGAAAGTCCTGGCTTCACAGAATCAAAAATTTCCCCTTCCAGAACTGGAAGCTGTCCTATTTTGTCCAGGGATTAAAACAGAAGAGAGATGGCTGATTACCAAAAGTGAGGCTGCTTCTGATACTGGGCTGTGTGTCATACGACCTACTACATTAACCTGCTACTCCCTGAGCTATTCCAGGTAATCCCCCCTGTGAGGAATGGCTTGCAGGAGTATTGAGGAGGAGGACAGAGATGATAGGCAATCCCTGAGAGTCCCCTTGTCATTTCTCTGTTGGACACCTAGTTCCTACTCCTTTCCCTAGGCTTTATATGTAACCTGAAGACAGAAACCCTGGAAATTCAGAAAAAATTATACTTCGGGGTCCCTTCTCCCCTTCTCCAAGGATGGTAGTGATCCTTCTCTCGAGACTACCTCAATATTCTGCACCCGGAAGTATCAACCACCTTTCAAGAAAAGGAAAGACGAATTTCAGCTATACTTCTTGGACACATGGGTTTCAAACTACAGGCAACCCAGATCCCTCTTAATCTAACATTGAATTAAACATTATGTACTCAATTATAGTCCAAAATGTTCTCTGAAGAAAGACATTCAGTAGCCATAAGATTCTGTAATGCACATTACACACTCTCAGTACATTTGTTTCTACTAGAGTATGGATTTATCGACTCTGGTGAGGGTACCAGTTGCACTTACCTGCTATTTTCTGCACAAAGGTGTAAACATGAATTCGTGTTCCAGTGCTCCCTGCATCAAACATAATTCCATACAAAGTGCTGGTACTGACATTGATGGGGCACATGGAAGACAGGAAGACACCCTCAAACCAAGTCTGCTGGTCTCTGTGGAAGATAGTGCTGCAAACACAGGATGTCACTAACATGAAGAAGGCTGCTCCCCAGGAAGTGGCCATTCTCTCCCCAAGATGTGGTGAGTCTAGACCTTTGTTGTAGAAGCAGTGCCGCTCAAACACCTGCAGTGGCTTATAGGATAAAGACACACAAGGTTAGATCAAGTGGCCTTTTTGTTTACACCTGTAAAAGAAGAAACACCCATCATAGAAGTACCACCCCTTTCCTAAGGTGCTCCTTCTTCTCTATTTCTAATAACCAGAACAACCAGATTGACCAGGGTGACACAGACTCTTAGGACCTTTTCTGAAGGCTATCTGGTTGCAAAAGGAAATTTGGGTTTTAAAATATATTTAACCAAGCTCTGCTTTTAATTGTAGGGTGGGTCTCACATATTCAAAAGCTCTGACACCTTGCTCCTATTGTAGTCAAATTTTATTCTCTCCACTTTGACAACTTTGTCTTTAGATCATATACTAACCCTCTCTCCCTGCTACCTCTCTTTCTTCTTTTTGATATAAGAAGCTTCAATTTCTGAAATAAAGTTATAAAGTTCCAAAGGAGTTATAAAGTCCCAGCACCAGGGTGTTCCTAACCTTCAAAAATCAGGTCATTGGACTGACACTGTGACCAATAATGTTGACATTGGCTTGCACATGCAACCACATTTCAAGGAAATAATCAACTTAATTTAAAACACTTAAATAGGCTGTAACCGGTTTAGCTCAGTGGATAGAGCGTCGGCCTGCGGACTGAAAGGTCCCAGGTTTGATTCCGGTCAAGGGCATGTACGTTGGTTGCGGGCACATCCCCAGTAGGAGGTGTGCAGGAGGCAGCTGATTGATGTTTCTAACTCTCTATCTCTCTCCCTTCCTCTCTGTAAAAATCAATAAAAATATATTTTAAAAAAGTAACAATAAATAAAACACTTAAATAGGTCATTATGTTTTTTTTCTTTTATTTTCTTCATTATGGTTTTTAAAACACCCTTCACAGGTTTCAGGCCATGTTATCCCCATAAGAACTTAGGGCAGATGAACAAATTAACACAGAGACATTCAATAACTTGTTGAAAGTAATAAAGCAAGTCAATGGTGAGATTTTTTTTCTTTATTGATTTCAGGGAGGAAGGATGAGATAGAAACATCAATAATGAGAGGGAATGATTGATCAGCTGCCTCCTGAATGTCCCCTACTGGGAATCAAGCCCCACAACCCAGGCATGTGCCCTTGACTGGAATTGAACCTGGGACCCTTCAGTCCACAGGCCAACGCTCTATCCACTGAGCCAAACTGGTTAGGGCAATGGTAAGATTTTTCAGAAAACAGTCTTTACTCTTGCCAACCTTTCTTTTTCCCTGATTCCAAAGTGCCTCCCTTATGGCAAGTTACTGCCTATACTTCTTAATGTGTCCTTAGCAAAGGCATAAAACTCAGTACTAGTGCTCAGCATTCTTTGTTTTGAATTTGTGTTACGATAGGTTGAATACAATTGATGATGAAAACCTAGAGTAAGGTGACACAGAAAAATGTCTCCTGAATAGGCTATATTTTCCCCTGGTATTAACGAAGAATGCTGTATCTATCCTCTAACAGTTTTTAATCCCCACCTGAGAATATTTTCTTTCATTGATTTTTTTTTTTTTTAGAGAGAGAGAGTGGAAGGGAAGGAAGGAGTGGTTGGAGATAGTGAGAGAAAAACATCAATTGGCTGTCTCACGCACTTGCTCCGGCCAGGGCTGGGGATCGAACCTGCAACCCAGGTACAGGCCCTTGACCAGAATCAAACCTGAGAACCTTCCATGCATGGCTAACACTCTACCAAGAATGTCAAACTCAAGGCCGATGGGCCGCACACCTCGTTGCACTGAGCACACTGGACAGGGCTATTCTCTAACACTTAAGGCTTCCTTAATTGCCCCTTATGTACTTTGCTCCAAACATTTTTTAAATCATTTTTTTACTTCTCATTTACAGTGGACATACAAAATTATATATTAAATTAGTTTCAGCCCTAATCAGTTTGGCTCAGTGGATAGAGCGTCAGCCTGCAGACTGAAAGGTCCCAGGTTCGATTCCGGTCAAGGACATGTACCTTGGTTACAGGCACATCCCCAGTAGGAGGTGTGCAGGAGGCAGCTGATTGATGTTTCTCTCCCATCGATATTTCTAACTCTCTATCCCTCTCCCTAGCTCTCTGTAAAAAAAATCAATAAAATATATTTTTAAAAAAATTAGTTTCAGGTGTATATCCCAGTGACTAGACCTTATATAACTTACAAAGTGATCATCCTGATAAATCTCATACCCAAATGACACCATACATAGTTAATAGGATATTACTGACTATATTTCCTATGCTATAATTTACATCCCATTACTATTCTGCAACAATTTGTACTTCTTAATCCCCTCACCTTTTCCCCCCTATCCTCCCAGCCATCCCCCAATCTGCAACCATCACAATGTTTTCTGTATCTATGAGTCTATTTCTGTTCTGCTTGTTTATCTTGTTTTTTAGATTTAATTGTTGATAGATATGAGATTTGATTGTTTATTTTTTATCTTTCTTCTTCTTCTTAAAGAAGACACTTTAATATTTCATGTAATAATGTTTGATGGTGATTAACTACTTTAGCTTTTTCTTGTCTAGGAAGCCCTTTTTCTCTCCTTCCATTATAAATGATAGCTTTTCTGGGTAATTTTGGTTGTAGGTCATTGCTTCTCATCACTTTGAATATTTCTTGCCATTCTATTCTAGCCTGCAAAATTCTGTTGCGAAATCAGCTGACAGTCTTATGGAAGCTCCCTTCTAGGTAACTAACTGCTTTTATCTTGCTGCTTTTAAGATTCTCTGTCTTTAACCTTTTGCATTTTAATTATTATGCATCTTGGTGTGGGCCTCTTTGGATTCATCTTGTTTGTCTATTTCCTTCACCAGGTTTTGGAAGTTTTTCTGTCATTTTTTTCAAATAGGATTTCAATTTCTGCTTGTTTGTTTTTCTCTTCACCCGAGGATATTTTTTCCATCCATTGATTTTTAGAGAGAGAGTGGAAGGGAGAGGGAGAGACAGAGAGAAACATCAATGTGAGACATATTGATTGGTTGACCAGAGCCGGGAGCCTTCAACTGAGGCACGTGCCCTTGACCAGAATCCGGAATCGAACCCGGGACTCTTCAGTCCACAGGCCAATGCTCTATCCACTGAGCAAAACTGGCTACGGCTCAATTTCTTTTTAAAAAATATATTTTTATTGATTTCAGAGAGAACTGGAGAGGGAGAGATAGAAACATCAATGATGAAAGAGAATCATTGATCAGCTGCCTCCTGCATGCCGAACACTGGGGATCAAGTCCACAAACTGGGCATGTGCCCTGACTGGGAATTGAACAGTGACCTCCTGGTTCATAGGGCAACACTCACCCACAGAGCCACACTAGCTGGACCATTTTCAATTTTTTGTTCTCTCTCTTCTATTTCCAGCACTCCCATTATACAAAGTTGTCCCAGAGACTCCTTATACTATCTTCATTTTTTTGTTTTTTGGTTGGGGGTAATTCTCTTTTGTTTTTACTGTTCTGATTGGGTGTTTTCTGCTTTCCTTACATTCCCAATCTCTGATTTGATTCTCTGTTTCATGTACTCCACTGTTGACTCCCTATAATGTATTCATTTCAGTTAGTATAGTCTTCATTTCTGACTGGTTCTTTTTTATGTTTTCTATCTCCATTTTTATTTTTCCTCCCTCTTTGTTGAAGTTTCCACTAAGTTCATTGAGCATACTTATAACCAGTGTTTTGAACTCTGCATCTAGTAGATTGTTGCCATTTTGTTTAGTTCTTTTTCTGGAGTTTTGTTCTGTTCTTTCCTTTGGAACATGTTTCTTTGTTTCCTCATTTTGGCTGCCTCCCTGTGTGTTTCTATTAGGTAGAGCTGCAACATCCCCCGGACGTGGGAGAGTGGCCTTATGTACTAGGTGTTCTATAGCGTCCAGTGGCACAGCCTCCCTATTCACCTGAGCTGGGCACCCTAGGTGCACTGTTGCAGGAAGCCACCACTTTCCCAATACTGTCATAAGAGTGCACCAAGGAACGCGGAAGGCCGATGGACCTTGGACGTTAGCAAGGCTGTGTTGAGATAGTGGTGGCTCGAAGCAAATTCCTGATTTAACAGCCTCAAAGTAAATGTTTGCTGAACCTTACTGATCTTGACTGATGTTTATTGACCTTAGAGACGGTTTGTCTGCTACCTGTTTGCTGTGCTTTACTGAGGTGTGTATCTAAAATTGTATAAAAAGTGGATAAGGCCAGGTTTCAATGTGCCTCTCCAAGAACAGGTCTCCACTTGGCCCCCCATGCCTTTTAAATTCATATTTCTTGTCTAGTGTTTTCATTTGTGCGTCAGCCCCTTCTTCAGATCCTGAACCCCCGCCGCAAAAGGTTGCAGCACACTGTACTCTCCTACCCCAGCCCCAGGTGGGCTGTGTACACCCTCCTGTGTAGTTGAGCCTTGATTGCTGTATGTACAACAATGGGAGGGATTTATCCCCCAGGCCAATCAGCTGCAAGGACTGGCTGTGACCACCAATGACCGTGGAAAATCAGCTATGCAGGGCCCACCCCACAGAGCAAGAATTACTCGGCAGGGCTTGGTGCCTGCTGAGTCCACCTCTGAAGTGTGCCACATGTGGAGGTGGTTGGGTGGTGCTTCAATGTGGTCTGAGGCTGTCCACTGGGTGCACTGACTTTGGGCCTCCCAGGAAGTTCAGGCTAAGGTCAGCTGCTGCCTGTGTTCTGCCTGGGGCCACACAGCATGAGCTACAAAGTGACCTGCAGATGGCTGCTACTTGTGCTGGGCTTGGAGGTGCCCTGATGAGACCAAGCTGCAAACCAAGGCTGCTGCTACTAGTGCTGGACCTGGGGCCACTTTAGTGAGAGGTATGGGGCACACTGAGGCCAGATGCTGCTTGAGAGATTTTAGGAAAATCTGAAGCACAAGCCAAAACAGACCATTCATGTGGAAAAGCCACTGGAAACAGTTTGGGAGGGGTCTCAAGGAATCACCAGGGTGGGGCAAACAGTGTGAGCCAGGTTGATGAAAACTCAGATATGGCTCCCTCCTACTGCCTCTGGGGAGGGGGGCTCAAAAAAAAGAACAATGGCCTCTGCCGGCACTTTCATCTGGAAGAAAGCTGTCCCCTAAACTCTCGCCCTAATGTCAGATAATTTAGTTCCCTGTACGTCCCTGGTTCCTTTCAAGCTGCTGCCCCAGCACTGGAGCTCAGAGGGAGTGAGACGGAGTTAGTCCAAGTGTGGACCCTTTATGAGGCAGTACTCCATCTCACTCAGCTATAATCCTTGCTGGTTTTTACAGTCAGAAGTTATGGGGATCTCTCTTCCAGGTACTAGAACCCTGGGCTGGGGGAGCTGGGTGTGGGGCTGGGACCCCTCGCTTCTCAGGGGGGACCTCTGCAGCCAAAATACTCCTCCCAATTTTTATCCATTACACATGGATGTGGGACCAGCCTGTTCTGTCTCACCCCTACTACCAGTCTTACTGTGGCTTCTGCTTTAAATCCCTAGTTGTAGGATTTCCATTCAGCTAGATTTCAGTTGCTTCTGAATGATGGTTGTTCTGTAGTTTAGTTGTCATTCTGATGTGCCAAAACAGTTTTTTGGGGGGTTTTCTTATCCACCTTCATCTCTGAAATTCACCTGGTATAAGCCATAGTTACTGGTTAAACAAGATCTAATTCCAAAGTCCCCATTTCCCAGTCCCCTTATCTCTAAGAGAATACTTGGTATATTTGGAATACTGAGTGAGGATTTTCAATCACTCTTAAGTTTGTTGATCTCCTATATCAAAATGTACCACTCCCCACAGGGGACACATAAAATAAAAGCAAATTAAAATTAATTGCATTTGGAATTTTAAACTATTTAAAACAGAGTTGTTCTGAGATACTACAAAGGCAGAGTTAGAATTATCAGTCTGAACACTCTTCAAGGCTGAACTTCTATCCTAAAGTTAAGAATGAGAGTTATTGGTTAGGAAAGGAGAATTTTTAGAATCTTACACAAAGGAAACTTCATTCCAGGAAATCAACCACTGAAACCAGGGCAGATGCCTGGCCAGACTCGTGCTCACATCTTAAATTACTCCCTTTGGCTGATTCTTCTTTTACAGAAAATAAGCTGGTCATGTAGATCAATCTAAATAACTGAAAACAGAAACCACCTTTAGGATTCTCTGAGCATTAACAGATCCTGGCCTTGTCCAGAGCTCAAACCATATTCAATACCCGATCCCTTTTCTCCCCAGGAAGTGTATTTAGGGACTTTCCAGTCACCAGTCTTCCCCCATCTCCATGACTGATGTACAGCAGCTTCTTCAGGGCTCATTCATATTTTCTCTATTATTGTTGTTTCTGAAAAACCTCTCCATCTTCTATTTCCATTAAGCAAGAATTTGTTTTTCAAAAGAGATTTCAAAGGGAAAAAATGCATACTAGATATCCTTTTTCATGGAGTGAAAACTGCAGAGTCATCCCAGGTGTTCAGTGTACTAGTAAAACTAAACATGTTAAAGACAGCAAAGGATGAACACATAAAATGCCTCTTTTGCTCTCACCCCCACCTTCTAACACCACTTCTAATCTCATTTTTTAAGATTAGCTACTTTAAGAATGGTAATAGAAAGGTTTACAATTTAGAATACATAGACTAGTGTCCTATTTACATGACACCAGCCTGCACAGCTTGCTCATTCGCTTTAGTTTTTGCTCAATTGCCATTAGATTCTCAGTGAGACCTTCCTTGTCCACTCTATAAAATGCAACCCACCCAGTCACATACACATCTACCTTCCTTCCCTGTTATATTTCTCCACAGCACTTCTCATCTTCTAATGCACTATATAATTTACTATGTTGGGTGTGTTGTTGTTTTTTTCATACTTTCTGTTCCCCAACTACCTCTTCCCCTTCCCAATGTGAGTTATACACGGACAGGAATATCTGTTTTGTTCACTGATGTGTTCTTGGTGCTGGAACAGAGCGATCACAAAGTAGGTGTTGAATAAATACTCTGAAGGGAAGAACAGTGTTCAATAGCTCAGAGACTGGATCTCACCCACTTAAGAAGAACAGAATAGCTGACTTCTTTCCAAAAGGAGATTACCTACCCTTTGGAAGACCAAGATTCCAAACTTCCAAGGAAGGATGGTTTCTCCAAATGTGTCAATTATATTAAAAGTCTTATATGCTACTGAAAATAATGTACATAGTCAGGTTTATTTTGTTTAAACTGGTGAGTACATATCAGTTTATTTAAATCCACTACTTTCAGAATTGGTCTTCTCAGTATCTCTTGCTCTCTATCTCCTATTCACTCCCAACAAAGCCCCATCTTCAATTCTTTCCGTTGAGACTTTGGTGCCAGCCAGTGTTTGTCACTATGCTCATCTCCTTCTAAAGTCTTTTCAGTGTATCTTTGTCTCTATAGTAAACACTATTCTTCCCTTGTCTGCCTCTCCAGAGCTTCACTTCTGGGTTCCCTCCCTCCTTGTCACTCAGAGCCTGAGAGACCACAATCCCACAGGACCCACGTCCCATCTGGGTGCTCACCTGCTCGCGTGCCTGCCTGTTCCCTGTGAATTCTTGCTTTCACCGTTGGTTGCCTTTTGCTCTTTGCTCCTATTTCAGCCCTTCTGAGTCAAGCTACCTTCATGAAGAACATTCACCTTTGTGCTAGTTTGCAAGTAACTGTGTGGCATTTTGCTAACTCACTCCCTTCTTTATCCTTCACTCCTCCCTTATCCACCTTTTTTCAGGGTACACAATAGTCTGGTTCATCTACTTTATGATAGTTAAGTGCCAACTAGATTATTGCTTATAGGACAGAAGTTGCTCAGGAACTGAATTCTGTATTCTCTTTACAGAGGAAATTAATTGCCCACTAATAAATGTTTTACAACGTTATTTATTAATATAATAATGTTATTTTTACAATTACAAATACGTAACTATGTAATGTTATTAATTCCTTACTAATTCATGTTTTTACAACACAGTCCAATAATAGAGAAATTAATAGTACTCCTGATAGCTTCCATCTCTGAAATGAGTTTAGAAAGCTGGGCACTGAATTGTCTAATTAATAAGTGTTTACTGAGTATCAAATATATAACAGACACTGTGCTAACTTCTAGATACAAAAGAGGAATCAGATATAGGCCCATTTATTGGGGAGACTTCAGCTTGCTAGAAGAAACAGACAAGTAAACTAATACTATAATGTATTGTGGTAAGTTCTCTGAAAGAAAGAGGCACAGTGTGTGACAGAAACAGACATAAGAGGCAAGTAACTCATCCTAGAAGGGGAAGGATGGAGGTGGGAAGGGAGTGATAGGTTTCTTAAGGGATGAGAGGCTTGAGTCCTAAAGCAGAGGTAGAAATTAAGTGGTGAAGTGATACAAAAAGAATTCTGAGAGCTTCAAGTATTAAAAGAGTTCAACTGAATGACTAGAATATAAAGGTGCACCAGAATAGAGGGCAGGTGTGAGAAAGGATGGTTCTGAGACACTGAAATGTTTCAAAATGAGTGGACTTGTTTTTCTTACATGTACAATACCATGGTAACACCTGACTGTTAAGTATGTCTATTTCCTCCCTAAGCAAGTATCAATATTGATCGACTTAAATAAAATGACACAGTATTCCCCAACAGTGGAAAATAATAAAATGGGAAAGATGACTAGAAAGGTCCACCCGAAAGTCTGAAACAGTGAAATGTAAAAGTACCCACTGCCAATTTTTCTGAGCTCCACAGTAAAGTTGGCTTTAATAAAGTTAAAAATTAAACACAAATCAAGTTTAAAATGTAACTGGGATAAAATTTCTAAACTATGGGAATGGATTAGTCAAACCAACCAAAGCGTAAGTTAGCCAAGCAGAGCCAAGCCAATGTCGTTCTAATAAGGCAAATCTGTGACAGATTTCAGCACAGTGAGCACTGCCTCACTTGGGGATATGACTTGGCACCTCCATACCAAATACCAACGGCCAGAGTCCTGGAACACCTTGCTATCTATCTGAAGGGTGCCTAAGGTGAAGGTACATGATATTGTTTGTATTTCTCAAGCCAAGTAGTGAGCCTGGAACATGTCAGACGTCAGTCAATGTGTCCTGAATGGACTTGTACAACTGGCCTAATGGTATCTGCAGGAGCATTGGGCAGAGAGTACCCCCTTTCTCAGGATCTTATTATGGCAAGTATCATACCCTCAAATCCCCATTACTCTCCACCTCAGCCCATGGATAGGAGTACTATTCCAGGAAGCCTATTTACTCAGATATTAATTCATTCGTTTAGCCACTCCAGAACTTATCAGTTGCCTAATGCTATTCACAAGTAGAGCAGACAAGATGAACCATCTTAGACCTGTCCTTTAAGAGACTAAACAGGAAAAAAATACCTCTATAAAGTTAAAATGTGATTAAGTAGCAGTTACCATGTTCTGAGATTTCAAAGCAAGGAGATACTACTTCCAGCTGGGATGATCAGAGGCTTTGTGAAAGAGGTGGTATCTGAGAAGGGGAATTAGGACAGGAGAGGAGTGCTTCTGGGGGGAGGAGGGGAGACAATATAAATCAAGACATGGATGGGGAAAAAAAAGGATAGGGGATGGGAGTCCCTGGGGAATAATAAACAGATCAGTTTGACTAACTGTAGAAAATAAAGTTGGAAAGGCAAATTGAGGTCAGATAGTAGAGCACCAAATACTCAGTTAAGAGGGGAGGAGGAGAAAGAAAGAGAGACAGAGAGGTCTGTTGCTCCACTCATTTATGCATTGGCTGGTTGATTCTTGTATGTGCCCTGACCAGGGATCAACCCCACAACTTTAGAATATCAGGACGATGCTCTAAACAACTGAGCTATCTGGCTAGGGCTCAGCTAAGGAGTTTAAACTTTACTCTGCAGGTGATGAGAAACCACTGGAGATTTTGAGCAAGGGAGTGTCACAAATATGACTCTAACAGTTACATGTAAGAAGGATTGGAGTGGAGAGCCTTGGAAAGCTCCATTTGTCTAATTCAACAAATGTCTGCTGATGCCTACTAAGTACTAGGTGCCAGAAAATTAAAAGTGAACACACAGACCTTTTTTACTCAAGATACTCAAAAGTATGGCAGAGGTGACAGATACACACACACACACACACACACACACACACACACACACACACACACCTTTTTAAGTTAATCAGAAAAATGCTAAAAGGAGCCTAAAGCACAGGATTTATTCTACCCAGCTGATTAGGAAAGGCATCATAAGATGACATTTGAACTGGTCATGAAAAATGAAGAGCAGGCCCGCCGGGCATGGCTCAGTGGTTGAGCATTGATCTATGAATCAGGAGGTCATGGTTTGATTTCCAGTCAGGGCATATGCCCAGGTTGCAGACTCAGTTCCTAGTAGGGGGAGTGCAGGAGGCAGACGATCAATGACTCTCATCATTGATGTTTCTCTCTCTTTCTCCCTCTCCCTTCCTCTCTGAAATCAATAGATAATATTAAAAAAAAAAGGAAAAAGAAAAATGAATAGCAGTAACTACATAAATAATAGAGACGTGGACAAAAACCAGAGGGACTTATAAAAAGGTGAAAACAGATAGTAGGGAAATTATGGATAATTTGATTTCATTTTTTAAATTTTCTCAAGAATTTCTGTCATGTGAATTTGGGACACAAAAAAATGAAGTAGACTATAATGGAGGAGGGTATGGAAAAGGAGGTTTAGCATTTAATGCAGACGAAAGACTGTGGCCAAAGGAACACAATCTGAGATAATAGCAGCTAATATGTATTGTGACGTTAATACTTGCCAAGCACTATGTTAAGTATTTTACATGGATTACCTCATTTAATCTCACAATATTACCGTGAGGCAGATTCTATTATTAACATCCCCAGTCAATAAATGAGAAAAGTGAGGCTTAAGAAATTAATTTAAGACTACACAGTGGTGCCCTAACCGGTTTGGCTCAGTGGATAGAGCGTTGACCTGCGGACTCAAGGGTCCCAGGTTCGATTCCAGTCAAGGGCATGTACCTTGGTTGTGGGCACATCCCCAGTGGGGGGTGTTCAGGAGGCAGCTGATCAATGTTTCTCTCTCATCAATGTTTCTTTTTTTTTTCTCAACGATGTTTCTAACTCTCTATTCCTTTTCCTTCCCCTCTGTAAAAAATAAAAATAAAAAAATCAATAAAATATATATTTAAAATTATATTAAAGAAAAAAAAGACTATACAGTGGTAAGTGAAAAGAGCCATAAATCAAACCCAGATTGTTTAACTCCAGAGCCCATAGTTTTAACCACTAGGTCACCCAGGAAGGGTCATGCAGCATGATTCTAGTGAAAGATGGATATGGCGGTGAGGAGAATATAGAGCAGAGATGAACCTGTAACGATTGACTGACATCTGAATGTGGAAGTTTTACAATAGTTTGATCTCTTTCCTTTACACGACCAAGAACTTCTGTTGTTTCCTGCTGGTTCTACCTTCATTACATTTCCAGAACCTGAATTACTGACCACTTCCATTGCTACTACCTTGGCCCAAGCCACCATCTCTCATGTAGTTTACCCTAATATTGTCCTAACAGATCTCTGCTTTTACCCTCACTCTTTTAGAGTCTATTTTTAACAAGCAACTGAAATCATCCTTTTAAAATGTTAGAACATGTTTCTTTCCTCTCCAAAACTGAGCAATTGCTTCCCATTTCCCTCCAAGAAGGAAGGTCCCAACAATAGCCTTCATGGATGTACCTGCTCCACCTTCCTCACCATTACCTCTCTGAACTCATCTACTAAGTTTTCACCTTACTCTCCCCACACTGACCTCTGTGCTTATATGTCACACATGCTCCTGCATCAAGGCCTTTGTCTGGAACAATCTTGTCCATACATCCACTTGATATATGATATATTCCTATAGCTCCTTGAAATCACTGTGCAAATGCATGCCACTTATTGAGGCCTATCTTTAATACTGTAACTCCCCCCTCCCCATTTCATGTGTCATCTCCTCCACCTGTTTTCTCAATCCCCTCTACTCTGATTTACTTTTTCGACTTTACATACCACATACCACATTCCAGATAGCTTATTTATTGTTTACTGTTTGTGTGCCTCTGACAAGAATATATGCTTATTGAGAGGAGGAATCTTTTTTGTTTACTGATATAGCCCAAACACCTAGAAGAGAGTCCAAAGGTGCTCAATAAAAACTGACAACAGACCCTAGCTGGTTTGGCTCAGTGGATAGAGCATCAGCCTGCGGACTGAAGGGTCCTGGGTTCGATTCCAGTCAAGGGCACATGCCTGGGTTTCGGGCTTGATCCCCAGTAGGGGGAGTGCAGGAGGCAGCCAATCAATGATTCTCATCATTGGTGTTTCTCTCTCCCTCTCCCTTCCTCTCTGAAATTAATAAAAGTATATATTTTTAAAAATAAAAATAAATAAAAAAGGGAGAAACAATGCTTTCATAGATTTCTAAGAGAATGTAATTGATTAATACAGCAATTTTCAACCTTTTTCATCTCATGACACACATAAATTACTAAAATTCTGTGGCACACCAAAAATACTTTTTGCCCATCTGATCAAAAAAAAGTTTAATTTTGATTCATTCACACTGGAAGGCTATTATGTTGGCTGCTGTCATTTTTTTATTTGACAATCTAAGGGAAAAGAGGTCAGTGCCCCTGACTAAATAGTTAGGTGTTTTATGTTTTAAAAATTCTTGCAGCACACCGGTTGAAAATTGCTGAATTAATGAATACCTAAATCCAGTCATATTGTTTTAAAAGAAACTATAATTTTATTTTTCTGAATCTATTAGTTGTATAGCTAAATTGAATTTCTTTTTTTTTAATATATTTTATTGATTTTTTTACAGAGAGGAAGGAAGAAGGATAGAGAGTTAGAAACATCGATGAGAGAGAAACATCGATCAGCTGCCTTCTGCACACCCCCCACCGGGGATGTGCCCGCAACCAAGGTACATGCCCTTGACTGGAATCGAATCTGGGACCCTTGAGTCCGCAGGCCGACGCTCTATCCACTGAGCCAAACCGGTTAGGGCTAAATTGAATTTCTTTAACTAAAGACTTTCAAATCATTAAACTTGTGATAAACTAACTTTCAAAAAAAATCTAAAGGACACTAAACATTGTTTACATTGTCCAAATCCTTTTCTATTTATTAAACCAGTGAATATTTGAAGATGTTGTACATTAGTTATCTATTGCTACACAAGAAATAACCCTAAAACTTAGTGCTTAAAACAATAAACATTTATTATCTCACAATTCCTGTAGTTCAGAAATTTGGGAGTGGCTTAATTGGACAATTCTGGTTTAGGGTCTCTGGTTTAGGACCTGATACTGTAGTCAAGATGTATAGGCTGGGGCTGCAATCATCTGAAGGCTTCACTAAGGCTGAGGACCCACCTCCAACATGGCTCCCTTAATGGTTGGCAAGCTGATGGCTGGATGTTGAATGGAAGCCTCAGCTGTTTCTCATGCAGACTCTCCATAGGGCCTTGAATATCTTCACAGCATGCTGGCTGGCTTCCTCCAGAGTGGGCAATTCAAGAGAGAGCAAGGCAGAAGGAGCAATGTTTTTTAAGACTTGGCCTTGTTTATACACTATCATTCCCCCCCCATATTCCATTGGCCATACAGATAAACCTGATGAAATATGTGAGGGGACTACAGAAGGGCATGAATTAAGGAGGTGAGGATCATTGGGGGCCATTTTAGAGGCTGCGCTACAGTAAGTTATATACAGTATTTGCGTGATATTTTGTGTGCAGCTTTTTTTGCAGTTTATATATATTTCTATTAACACAGCTTACATACTTATTTTAGGAAGTATATATTATTGCAAAGATATTAACTCTTACTAGTAAAAATTAAAAACAATATGGACTTTTAATGTCTCTGAAAATATCATGTCCCACCACTTGAAGCTTTTCATTTTTTCTGTTACAGTCCCAAAATCTTAATGAAATAATTAATATCAGAGAAACTGCAATTCACGCAATGTCCTCTTTGTTCTTATGAGAGAAAATAAATTTAAATACTTTAAATAAAAGTCAGATATATTTAGAAAAGAGTAGGAATAAATGAGTCATCAGATTTAAGATTATAGACACCAGTTAATAACTGAATAATAAACCTAACAGTGAAATTAAATACTAAATCAAGGAAGATATAGAGTGAAAATATTTATATTAACAGAATAGCAACTTCTTTCATGCTACAAAAAGAAAAAAACGTTTCCAATCATACAACAGTAGCATTAATACTTAAGTACTGAAGAGATATTTGGTAGAAAGAGACAAGACCAACAACTAGAACAGATTTGAAAACCACTGAAAATTTTATAACAAATATTTTTCAAATATCAACTAAATAAAAGGTTTATTAAAAATCAACTTTTAGCCTTAGCTGGGTAAATCAGTTGATTAGAATGTCATTCCAATATGCCAAGGCTGCAGGTTTGATCCCCAGACAGAGAGAGCACATACAAGAAGCAATCAATGGCCCTAGCCAGCTTGACTCAGTGGATAGGGCGTCGGCCTGCAGACTGAAGGGACCCAGGTTCGGTTCCGGCCAAGGGCACATGCCTGGGTTGCGGGCTCGATCCCCAGTGTGGGGCATGCAGGAGGCAGCCAATCAATGATTCTCTCTCATCACTGATGTTTCTCTCTCTCTCCTTCTCCCTTCCTCTCTGAAATCAATAAATAAATATTTTTTTAAAAAGCAACCAATGAATGCATAAATAAGTCGAATAACAAAATCAGTATCTCTCTCTAAAATTAATAAGCATTTTTTAAAAAATAAACTTTTATTAGATCATTGCCAAGGAGCTATGCTGGGACCTGGAAACTACAAGAGCAGCGACTGAACAGAAAGAACTTCCCAACATGAACTGTCTCATGCGGGTAAGGAGAGGAGGATTCTTACCCCAAGGGCTCAGCCCAAATCTAATTCACAGACCAGAAGGCTGGTTATATCTTTTAGGTCTCTCCACCCCTAAGATCAAATACTCTAACTCCCAATAAAGGAATTAGGATTGATGCATTGGTAGTTACCAATAAATATAAAATTCTTTCCTATAAACAGATCATTTATTTCTGTACTTCATCACATTTTAATCAAAACATCATTAGACAGCCCTGGCCAGTTTTGCTCAGTGGATAGAGCGTCGGCCTGTAGATGTAAGGGTCCTGGGTTTGATTCTGGTCAAGGGCACATGCCCAGGTTGAGGCTTGATCCTCAGTGGGGGAGGGGGAGGGGCAGTCGGTCAGAGATTCTCTCTCATCATTGGTGTTTGTATCTCTCCCTGCCTCTCTGAAATCAATAAAAATCCTATATAATAAAACCTTAATATGCAAATTGACAGAACATTGGAATGACCAGTCACTATGATGCACACTGACCACCAGGGGGCAGATGCTCAATGCAGGAGCTGCCCCCTGGTGGTCAGTGTGTTCCCACAGGGGTAGCGCTGCTTAGCCAGAAGCCAGGCTCATGGCTGGCGAGCCCAGCGGTGGTGGCGGAAGCCTCTCCCGCCTCCACTGCAGGCAGGCAGTAAGGAGCGAGGGGTCCCAAACTGCGAGAGCCCAGGACTGCGAGAGGAATGTCTGACTGCTGGCTTAGGCCCGATCTCTGGGGGGAGCAGGCCTAAGCCAGCAGGCAAACATCTCCCAAGGGGTCCTGGACTGCAAGAGGGCACAGGCCTGGCTGATTTTTGTGCACTGGGGCTTTAGTATATTTATATTAAAAAAATTATTACACAAGTGTCAAAAAGGCCCATTCTGTACAATGAAACCATTTGAGTGTTATACAAAATGAGATCAGGTAGTGCATGACTTCATTCTTCATTGTTTGGGGTTTGACTTAACTATAATATTCATTGCATGGGGAAAGCTGTTGCTATCAAGGCCTCTCATTTGTCACAAGTCACAAGCCTTTCATTAAAAGTGAAAAGTCCTTTAGATTAAGAAAACACTATCAACTGGGAGGAGGTTAATAGTGCCCCAATGAGGAAATATAATAAAAACCTAAGGTCATAAACTATCCCTACCTCCAAACTCATATCGATTGTGGGAGGCACTTATTGCAAAAGACTAATTGCAAGGATCAATGCTATTTGTCACAGTTTACACTGGAGTTTGAGGGAAGAGATGTGAAAACATATTTTCCCTTTCTTGTTATCAACTGAAAAATAGCTACTGCTTCAAACATGTTAAATTGAAAATGAAAAAATATGAGAGACTGAAATATTACAATGATATCTCATGCATAAAGCAAGGAATAGGAGTTCCATGTAAGTACATTTTCTCAAATGTGTTTTTAAGATGCTTCCCCTCAAAATACTGTAACATTTTTATTTTAACAGTGTTTGGTAAAAATGTTTCTGAAGTGACATATTTTATTTATGGTTTAAGTTTGTAATTATGATAATCAGTTATGTTTTTCTATAAACTTGGGGTGCCTGCAAGAGCCACAGGTCTATAGGACTGTTCACCCTTCTGCCACTAAATGGTCCCATTACTATGTGTTTTTTTTATTGTTTTTGTTTTTTTAAATATATTTTATTGATTTTTTTTACAGAGAGAAGGGAGAGAGATAGAGTTAGAAACATCGGTGAGAGAAAAACATTGATCAGCTGCCTCCTGCACACCCCCTACTGGGGATGTACCCACAACCAGTACATGCCCTTGACTGGAATCGAACCTGGGACCCTTTAGTCCCTAGGCCAATGCTCTATCCACTGAGCCTAACCGGATAGGGCCCATTACTATGTTTTTTGAGCTAGTTTTCTTTGACATCATGCTATCTATTATTACTGATTAGTGTTGTTATGTGCCTGACTCCTTCAATAAGCTGCCATCATCTAATTTTTTTAAAAATATATTTTATTGATTTTTTTTTTACAGAGAAGAAGGAAGAGGGACAGAGAGTTAGAGACATCAATGAGAGAGATCGATCAGCTGCCTCCTGCACGCCCCCCACTGGGGATGTGCCCGCAACCAAGGTACATGCCCTTGACCGGAATCGAACCTGGGACCCTCGAGTCTGCAGGCCGACGCTCTATCCACTGAGCCAAACCGGTTCGGCCATCATCTAATTTTTAAAAATCTTTTATGGGATGTGAGAGAACCATATTTATAAGACTTTTATGTTAGTTTATGCAAATAAGAACCTCTCCAACAGAATAAGGGTTGTGGACTTTGACAGCTCTTTTAGTGGCTCATAGATCCCTTTTTATTATTATAAACTCTCAGGTTGGAATAAGAAAGCATAATTTGCAATAATCTGACCTATGAAGTGGGGTATTACTTTATATAGGTGACTTACAAATTTTTCCTTTCCCTTCCCTTTGTTTCCTTCAATTAATGTGTTACTTTTTCAACCTATTGAAAATAGACATGGACACTCACAAGAGCAAAGTAGTCTCTTATCTCTCGTCAGTATGCCTATTTTTGATGCAATTATCTCTTTCTACATTTGTTTTGAATCTTTGACTCAGGCTTTGGAAACCAGATCACCAAGCTTATCTCCTGACTTGTAGCCTAGTACTCCTGGGCTCCTTCTCCTCTTGCACCACTTTCTTCTTATTTAAACTTCAACTGCAGTCACTCTTACAAAGTCACTGGTTTATAAAATCAGCAACAGCGAAAGAAGGAAAGTCAGACTCCAAAAGCTAGTGTACATTTCTGTGTAGATGTATGGAAGGGCAGTGACTAAGGAGCTAATCCATAAAGTATACAAAGTCTACTTATGCACTTTCTGCTTATGAAGAACTCAAATACCAGTTGTGTTTTCCAAGTGTAATCAAGAACAGCCACTTACTATTACATGTATGAGTATATGGTTAAAAGGGACCAAGTCAATCCCAGTCCTAAGTACATATCCACAAGAATTGAAAACAGGGATTTACAGATATTTCTATGCCATTGTTCACTGCAGCATTATTCACAACAGCCAGATGTGAAAACAAACCAAGTATTCATCATAAACAAAATGAGTGTAAACAAAATAATATACACGTAGGTATGATGGAATATTATCTATATTATATAAAACCCTAATTTTCAAATTGACCGAACGGCGGAACAACTGAACAACCAAACAACTGGTCACTATGACCTGTGCTAACCACCAGGGGACGCACGCAGAACATGGCGGGCATTGGTGGTGGGCATTGGCAGCAGGCGGCAGAGTGCAGAACATGGCGGGCGTCGGCCGTGGCAGGATGGTGGAGCAGATGAGCGGGGGCGCCAGACCAAGGTGGGGCATTGGTCGCTGTCATCGGGGTGAGCCTCTGGTGGTTACTGAAAATTCTTTGCTCCCGTGCGCCGCAGTCCCACCCGGTGCTTGCACCTGCTACTGGTGCCAGCCCCACTCACACGCATTGTCAGCACCGGCCCCACTCACACCTGCTGCCAGCGTCGAAGCCACCGCTCGCACCCGCTGCCAGCGCCAGCCCCACTCAGCACCATCAGCAGGTGCGAATGGTGGCTGCCAGCCCCAATCACCCCTCAGGGCTTCTCCACCTACCCCTGCTCCTGAGGGGTGATCGGGGCCAGCAGCCACTGCTCACACCCGCTGCCAGCGCCGGAGCCACCGCTCGCACCCACTGCCAGTGCCAGCCCCACTCGCACCTGCTGCTGGCACCGGCCCCAACTGCTCTGCACCATCAGCGGGTGCGAGCGGGCTGGCACTGTCAGCACATGGGAGTGGCGGCGGTTGGAGTGGGGCTGCCGGCAGACAGGGGACCAGGAGCCACAGTGCTCCGGTCTGGGAGGGGGCTCGAAAGATGGGCCGAGACCCACACCTGTGCCCACCGCAGCCTCACAGCCCACAGTTCCTTTCAAGGTCCACGAATGCATGCACTGGGCCCCTAGTCCTATATAATAAAAGCCTAACATGCTGTGTCTGGTCATCCATTCAACCAATCAAAGTGTGATATGCCAATGATATGCTAAGGCCACTCAACTGCTCACTATAATGTGCACTGAACACCAGGGGGCAGACAGTCGGCTGGTTGACCAGTTGCTATGATGTGCACTGACCACCAAGGGGAAGATGCTCTGACCGGTAGGTGAGCTTGCTGCTGGGGTCCAGCCAATCAGGACTGAGCGAGATGGGCTAGACACGCCCTGGAGCCCTCCCACGGTCCCTCCCCGGCTGGCCAACCTCCCACGTCCCTCCCCGGCCCTGAGATCGTGCACCAGTGGGGTCCCTCGGCCTGGCCTGAGCCCTCTCACAATCTGGGACCCCTCGGGGGATGTCAGAGAGCCAGTTTCGGCCCTATCTGAAGCTGTTCATCTAGTCTCCTCTAGGTATAGAGTAGTACCTGCTATCAGGAGATTTCAGGATGACTTAAGAGTAAAAACTTGGTCTCCAAACTAAACCAGAATAAAGCCACAGAAGACTTTTTTTTTTTACAGAGTAAGCCCAATTTTGGAACTACTAGGAAAAAAAATAAAAATACTATATATTTTGATAAATAGTCCTAATTTCTTATTTGGTGTGGAGAGCGGCTAGAGCATTTGAACAGGTTCAAGCCTCGGACTATTGAGAGGGCACTGTCCTCTCGTGGCAAAGCCACGTGCAGGTCCCAGCTTGGAGGGCAAAGCCCTCCCAGCACAATTATAGCCAAAGGCTATGGTTATAAGCTTGACCTTATGGTCCGAACCTGTGGTCCCAGATAGCTGAGTGATATAGGCTACGGGAGGTGCAAGTGCTGCCAAAACAAAGCTTGATAGAGTTCTCAGGTGCATGTAATCAAGTAGATTTGAAACTTTCGAGAACACTGTACTAGTGAACATCTTGACCATGCCCTTGCTTTGCCTCGTGGGATCTGACTACAAAATAAAGACTCAACTTACAGGCTGGGGGACTGTCTCTACATCCAAGAATAGTGTCCCACCTGACCCCAACTGTATTCTCTTGTCTGTCTTTAATCCTTCACCACCCCTCCTCAGTTTCACCCCTGGCCGTGCTGGACGAGGTTCAAAAATGACAATGAGGTACCATCTCACACCAGTCAGAATAGCTGTCATCAACAAATCAAGCAAAGAGAAGTGCTGGCGAGGATGTGGAGAAAAAGGAACCCTCTTGCACTGCTGGTGGGAATGTAGGCTGGTGCAACCACTGTGGAAAACAATATGGAGTTTCCTCAAAAAATTATAAATGGAGCTCCCATTTGACCCAGTAATCCACTTCTAGGAATATATCCCAAGAAATCAGAAATACCAATCAGAAAGGATATATGCACCCCTATTTTCATAGCAGCATAATTTACAATAGCTAAGATTTGGAAACAGCCTAAGTGCCCATCTGCAGAGTGCATTAAAAAAACTATGGCATATCTATACAATGGTATACTACGTTGCTGTACAAAAGAAGGAACTCTTAACATTTGCAACAGCATGGATGGACCTGGAGAGCATTATGCTAGGCAAAATAAGCCAGTCAGAGAAAAAGAAATATCACATGATCTCACTCATTTGTAGAATATAATGAATAACATAAACTGATGAACCAAAATGGGGGGGGGGATAGATTTTAGGATATAATAGAAGTAATCCTGTTATTTGCAGATTTCTAATATTTCCTAGAACTTTTGTGATGTTATACTATCTATGTTAGTACAGTTTTGGTAATATTATTATATTTAAAATCTTTTTTTCTTGGAATATTAAAAAATAAAATAAGGAAAAAAAAGAAAAGCACAGCCCTCGCCTGTTTGGCTTAGCTGTTAGAGCAGACTGAAGGGTCTCAGATTCAATTCCGGTCAAGGACATGTACTTCGGTTGCAGAATCGATCCCCAGCTCAGGTTGGGGAGTGTGTGGGAGGCAACCAATCAATGTATCTCTCTCACATCCATGTTTTCCTCTGTCTCTCCTCCTCTCTTCCAATCTCTTTAAAAATCAATGGAGCCCTAGCTGGTTTGGCTCAGTGGATAGAGCATCAGCCTGCGGACTGAAGGGTCCCAGGTTTCATTCCGGTCAAGGGCACATGCCTGGGTTACGAGCTTGATCCCCAGTAGGGGGCGTGCACGAGGCAGCCAATCAATGATTCTCATCATTGATGTTTCTATCTCTCTTTCCCTCTCCCTTCCTCTCTGAAATCAATAAAGATATATTATAAATAATATCAATGGACAAAAATCCTCAGGTGAGGATGAACCCCCCCACTCTAAAAAAAAAAAGGCACAAAAGGCTGTTTGCCTAAGGCCGTGGTCGGCAAACTGCGGCTTGAGAGCCACATGCGGCTCTTTGGCCCCTTGAGTGTGGTTCTTCCTAAGCCTTAGGAGTACCCTAATTAAGTTAATAACAATGTACCTACCTATATAGTTTAAGTTTAAAAAATTTGGCTCTCAAAAGAAATTTCAATCGTTGTACTGTTGATATTTGACTCCGTTGACTAATGAGTTTGCCGACCACTGGCTTAAGGTCACTCGGAGAGTATTTTTGCCATGATTATTTCCCGGGTCAAAGTGGATTGAATGAGAAACAACTGTTTCTTGAACCTGTGTTAGATGAACATTTGCATTTTATTAAATAATAGCAGCTAGCAGATGTACAGTTTATGAAGTTCTGAAACTCGCCCAGCTGGGAGGTATGGAGGGGACACCGTCTGAGTGTGGGCCGAGAGGCAGGTGATGGATTGCATGAGGTGCTGTACCTGAATCACCTCCTGCTTGGAGCAACGTTGTGCTAACATTTACACTTACCTTAAAGCTTAATAGCAAATATTTATTCACTTTTTTGTGTGTGTTTCTTCTTAAGCTATATATTTTCTGATGCAATTATTCTTACAAAGACTATAGGCAATGTATATGGAAGTTATGAATCTGAATAGTAAAGCAAATTCTTATGAAGAAAAACCACAAACTAGGCAAAAAAAGAATTACAAAACCAAGTCAACAAAGCACTTGGCTTATTCCAAGTTTTAAAAAGCCTAGCATTCTTGCCCTAACCAGTTTGGCTCAGTGGATAGAGCGTCGGCCTGGCCTGCGGACTGAAGGGTCCCAGGTTCGATTCTGGTCAAGGGCATGTACCTTGGTTGCAGGCACATCCCCAGTAGGGGGTGTGCAGGAGGCAGCTGATCGATGTTTCTAACTCTCTATCCCTCTCCCTATCCCTCTCCCTTCCTCTCTGTAAAGAATCAATAAAATATATTTTTAAAAATAATAATAAAAATCTAGCATTCTAAACAATGAAACAAGGCAGGTTTATTCAGCAAAACAACCCTGACATTTCATAGTAAAACTACCAGAAATTAAGGAAGGAAATGCTACCAGATGAATTGCTAACCTGCAACTTCCTACTCTACTATTTGTACCATCAGATATATCTTACTAACAGGAAGACTGAATAATAACATCAAGTTTTTTGGCAGAGAATGTGGAAGTTCAGAAGACTATATTCTAGAACTACCTCTACTACACTAAGAATCTGGACATTTCTCTTAGTCATATTCATATCTCAATGGTTCTAACTATAAACTCAACCTAAAGGTCAATAAAAATATGCTGTATGATAAAATAACTATAAAGTACATATAAAAGTAGAAACTACTGTGCTCATATTAAGAAACAATCATGTTACAATCAAATTTTCATGTTTATAAACGAGTCTGTAAACTTATGAATAAACAACAAAAGTTTTGAACTGAATTTCATATTAGAGTCACTAATTTTTAGAATGCATTCCAAATATAGCCTGTGTTAGAAGATGCCCTCCCCCTTTTCTGCAGGTTATCAAGAGTACACTTTCAGAACCTTAGACATACGAAATGAATCATAACTTTATAGATTCCATACCAAGAGGAAACCCCTTGGATTCCACCATGGACCCACTGGAGTGTGACATACAAAAGAGGGGACAATGCACCAAAAATAGAGTAAGCCACGATGGTGCTAGCAGATGGTACGTCTAAAAAGTGCTCACTAACAAATCAGCATGTTCCCTCTGACCTCAGAATTCAGAAACTGAAACTAAGTAAGTGGAAAAAAAAGGGGTGTGGGAGCGCACCAGAGGTCAAAGGCCTCTGGAAAGGGTGTCGGTCATTACGTTTTCCCCAGGGAAATGGCGAGGGACGATGCACAATGACGTTTTTAAAAGAAATTCCAAATTCAATTTGAAATGGAGGACGTCGCACAGCTGAGCTTCAAGCACAAGTTTCCTGACTCCTGTCCGGGCGCCCAGAATTCCCTCTCTGCCTAATGACTCATGCGCTCGCATGAACGAGGCTTAGTCCCAGAGCTCCTCCCAGGAAAAGAACAATGCTTAGGAGTACTTTTTGATCAGTTGTACTCCCTTTTCGCAGGGTGCTCAGGGGGGTGGGGGGCGCAGCGAGAGCCTGCGACTTCATGCAGCTACAGGAACAGGGACTGCGGCCGGCCGCAGGAGACACCAGCAAGGAGGCATCCGGCCGGACTGGACCGAATGGGCAGAGGACCCGACGCCAGGGCTCTCCGCAAGGCCGCGCGGCCTCCAGGTGGCAGCACTGGCTTCCTCGCCGGCTCCCGGAGGCCCGCGGGCGCTGCCCGGCGGGGCTGCCAGCCTCACGCCAACCACCGTCTCCTCAAAGTCCTCCACCGCCTCACAAAAACAGGTGTCGCCCCCGGAAGCCCGCTACCTGCGCCATCCCTTCAGCGGTTCTCAACCTGTGGGTCGCGACCCCTTTGGCGGTCAAACGGCCCTTTCACAGGGGTCGCCTAAGACCATCCTGCATATCAGATATTTCGATTAGGACTCATAACAGTAGCAACATTACAGTTACGAAGTAGCAACGAAAATAATTTTATGGTTGGGTCACAACATGAGGAACTGTATTTAAAGGGCCAGAAGGTTGAGAACCACTGCTACAGAAGTAGCAAGCGTTAGAAGCCTGGAGAGGAAGAAGGAAACCAAACGGGTCGGGGCACGCTCGGGAGAGGCCGCGGCGGAGCAGGGACGACAGTCTGGCGGCCGCGGACACGCAGGCTGGGCGTGAGGAGCGCGGAGGATGCGCCGCATGGGCGCGGAACGCTGCAACACTGGCGGGGCGGGCGGACCCGTTTCGGTAAGCAACATTCCGAGTCGAGGGCGCCCCGACCTCGCGCCGTCCGGAGAACTCGCGGCCCCAGGACCTGCGTCGCGCCGCGGGCTGGGCTAG
>NW_005871255.1:2160230-2181590 GCF_000147115.1 Myotis lucifugus
AAAACTGGGGGGGGGGGGGGGGGGGCCCGTTTTTGTTTAAAAAAAATCCCCACAAGGGGGAGAGGGGGGCCCCGCCCTTTCCCCCCCCCCCCAAGAGAAGCCCCCGCCCCCCGGGAGTTTTCTTTACTCCCCCCCGGGTTGGGGTTTACTTATTCCCCCGTTTTTCCCCCCCCCGGGGCCCCGGAAAAAGAGGGTCGGTTCCTTCCCCCCATTTGGAAAAATTTAAAGGGGGGGGGCGGTCCGGGGGGGGTGCAATACCCCCTTTGGGCAAATTTCGGCCCACCCTCGGCACCGGACCTCTTACTTGGCCCCCCCGCGCGGCGGCCTGGGGAGTCCCGTCAAGGGGCAATCGCTCGCGGGCACTTGCAACGGCCGGCGCGGAAAGTTACCGGCGGGGCGTGCTGGTTCCTTAGAGACCGAACCCGGGCTGGGCGGCGGCGGCGAAACCGCCGAGACAAACCGCCCTTGGAGAAGCCAAGATGCCGAGTAGGGGCAAGAGGAAAGGCAAGAACAAAGACAAAGACAAGCTTCTTAAGAAGTAAGGAGAACCCACGGTGGGGTCCTCTCCCGGGATTGGGGCCCGGGGGCCGCAGGGGTTGGCTGACTGGCACCTGGCCGCCCGCTCTCCTGGACTTTTCTCTCGCTCTGCCGGATTCTGAGGACAGTTCCCATTGTTCAGAGATTCCCAAATGCATGCCCGACTTGACTGCTTCAGCTTAGCCACTCGGATGAGATTTGGGACCCTGACGTCATTTAGACAGCCCCTACCTATGTGTAATGCATTAACGGTGGAGGCAGACAGGTTCCCAAAAAAATAGACGGAATGAAATAGGTGCTTGTGGAGGAACAAAGAGCTGAGAATGAGGAGGAAGAGGTCTGACACGAGAAGTGAAAGCCAGGATAACATTTATTGGGATATTGGAGGTCCTCTAGACCAGCGCTGTCCAATAGGGTAGTCACTGGTCATGTGTGGCTGCATTAAAATTAAATTAACAATTCAGATCCTCAATTGTACTAGCCACATTTCATAACCTCAGTGGGCACATGTTGCTAGCGGTAACTGTATTGGACAGCCCAGACATCTAACATTTTCATCATTACAGAGAGTTGTATTGGACAGCAGTACTCTAGATGAGTGGTTCTTAACCCAGGGCGATTTTGCCTTCCAGGGCACATTTGGCAATATGCCTGGAGACATTTTTGATTGTCACATCTGGGAATGTGTGCTATTGGCATCTAGAGATGAGCAGAGATGCTGTTTTACATCCTGCAATGCACCGGAAAACCCCCTCACCCCGCACCCCAAAGAATCATTTAGCTCAGAATGGCCGCAGCACCAGGGTTGGGAAACCCTGCTCAAGACTATAAACTTCTCTACAATAGGCACTGAGCATTATTCACCATATCTCCGGCACCTAGCAGAGAGCCTGGCACACAGCAGATGCTTATTATTTGTTCATTAAATAAATTAAGGTATCTGCCTGTGTATGCTTCAACTTAGATGTTTATTCCACAAGAACTGTGCTCTGGGTTCATTCTTTCTTGATCCTAGTCTGAGATCTCTCTACTGTGTGGTTGAGATGATCTTGAACATCTAAAGGATCTCTCAATGATTGAAGCAGTTCCTTGGGTCTTCTAGGGATTCCTTTTGGTTCAAAGGAAAGAGTAAAGGATTTGACCAAATTGGCTAATTGTTCAGATTTCTCCAAAATGATCAGAACTAACTGTAGCACTAATCCTTTCCAGGTTTGGAGCTGCTGCTAATTGTCACTTAATCTATTAGGTGGCCCTGGTAGTTCCCAGACACATTGGAGTCATACATGGTGTTCAACAATACTATATATGGGACTATAAGAGAATCCCCAAACTTGTAAAGTTTGTGAAGTTACTTGTTTAAGAGAGTAATAAATGCTCAGTACAGAAAGTTTAGGAAACATGATAGTCAAAATAGAATATAAAAATCACCTGTAATTCATCATCCAAATATAACCACTACTATTATTTGGGGATATTCTTTTATCTTTTGGAAATGATAGCCTAGTGTACATACTTATTTGTAACTTTCCCCATTTATTAATATAAGTATTCTTCTACAGTGTGACTTTTAAAAAAAACACCACATAACTGCATAGTTAGTCTAGCACTTTTAAAAAGTGCTAAGGGCGGGAGAAACCAAGATGGCGGCATAGGTAAACACCGGAAATTGCTACCTCACACAATCATCCAGAACCACAGGAAGGCTGGCTGAGTGGAAATTCTACAACTAGAAGGAAAGAGAAAAGCACTGAGACTCAGAGGAGGTGCGGAGGTGCGGAGGCACACGCCGAAAGGGCTGGCAACTGAGGACATGGTGCACATGGAAAGGGCTGGCAGCTGAGGACGCGGTTGTCTTTTTCAATCGGGAGGGAGTCTCAAGCTCCTGACTGCTCTGAACTCCAGTTCCGGGTGAGTCTCTGGGGACCCAGACTCATACGGGGAGAAACTGGACTGTTTGGCAGTGGGCAGAACTTGAGGGCAGCTTTCTCTCAGAGGTGCTTGCAGTGATTACTGGGACACTGAGACCCGGGACCTCTTAGGGCGGGACTGAGAAGCAGCCATAGCTGCTTGCTCCGCCCTGTTGATCCCCTGAGACCCCGCCCCACCCAAGCTATGCACAGAGGCTTTTGCATATGAAAGGTCTGGCCCTTTGCAACCTGAAAATTACCTAACAAACTGGAGCTGAATCAGAGAGACCCAGAACGTCCAAAAGAAGGTCCAAGGCCCCACAGCAGCTTGCATTGCTTCACAGCTGGGCCTCATCTGGGCACCTCCAAACCCCAAACAAAGAAGAGGAATCTCTCCATAGCTCCTGCTGAGTAGCCTCAGGCAGAGACTAGATTAGCACCTCCTTAGAGATCCAGGAGCCAGTGTACCCAGTGGTCAGAGTGGGACCGTCCAGATTACAACTCCTCAGATCCATAAGGGACACACTCAGGGGCAGACTCAGTGAGCACCAAAGCCCCACTGAAGCATGCCTTGCCCCAGAAGAGTGTCTCCAGCTCAGAAGTTCTCCCACCATAACCACAGCTGATTCTCACAGCCAATTGGCCTGGAGGTCAATTCCTCCCAGTGATACCTACAACAATCAAGACTTAAATACAACAAGACTGTGCACAAAGCCCACAAAGGAGTGCACCAAGTGTGTCCACCTCAGGTAATTGGGGAGGCTGAGCCACTGGGCCCTATAGGACACCTAACACTGAAAGCCACTCCATCAACACAGGGAAGCATAAAAAATGCGGAGACAAAGAAACAAGTCACAAATGACAGAAATGGAGGAAAGCAAACTACTGGATATAGAGTTCAAAACCACACTTTTAAGGTTTTTCAAGAATTTTCTAGAAACCACCGATAAATTTAGTGAGACCCTCAAGAAATCGAGACCCTTGAGGATATGAAAAAGGACCAACTAGAAATTAAGCATACACTGACTGAAATAAAGGATATTATGCAGAGTTCCAACAGCAGACTAGAGGATCTCAAGAATCAAGTCAAAGATCTGAAATACGAAGAAGCAAAAAACACCCAACCAGAAAAGCAAAATGAAAAAAGAATCCAAAAATACGAAGATAGTGTAAGGAGCCTCTGGGACAGCTGCAAGTGTACCAACATTTGAATTAAAGGGGTGCCAGAAGAAGAGAGAGAGCAAGATATTGAAAACCTATTTGAAGAAATAATGACAGAAAACTTCTCCTACCTGGTGAAAGAAATAGACTTCCAAGTCCAGGAAGCGCATAGAACCCCAAACAAAAGGAATCCAAAGAGCACCACACCAAGACACATCATAATTAAAATGCCAAGAGCAAAAGACAAAGAGAGAATCTTAAAAGCAGCAAGAGAAAAACAGTCAGTTACCTACAAGGGAGTACCCATACAACTGTCAGCTGATTTCTCAACAGAAACTTTGCAGGCCAGAAGGGAGTGGCAAGAAATATTCAAAGTGATGAATACCAAGAACCTACAACCAAGATTACTTTACCCAGCAAAGCTATCATTCAGAATTGAAGGTCAGATAAAGAGCTTCACAGATAAGAAAAAGCTAAAGGAGTTCATCACCACCAAACCAGCATTATATGAAATGCTGAAAGGTATCCTTTAAGAAGAGGAAGAAGAAGAAAAAGGTACAGATACAAATTATGAACAACAAATACACATCTATCAACAAGTGAATCTAAAAATCAAGTGAATAAGTAATCTGATGAACAGAATAAACCGGTGAATATAATAGGATCAGGGGCATAGAAAGGGTGTGGACTGACTATTCGGGGGGGGGGGGTGTGGGAAGAGACTGGACAAAAATTGTACACCTATGGATGAGAACAGTGGGTGGTGGGGGTAAGGGCAGAGGGTGTGTTGGGAACGGGGTGGAGGGGAGCTATGGGGGAAAAAAAGAGGAACAACTGTAATAATCTGAACAATAAAGATTTAATTAAAAAAATAAAAAGGGCCAAGGGCTTATCACATTCTTGGAACTCACTAGCATATGTTTTCCATTTTTGACCATGCATCTGCAGTACACATATCAACAATGAAGAACACTGAGCCCTTGCCAGGTGGTTCAGTTGATTGGAGTGTCACCATGTTCACCAAAAAGATTTTGGGTTTGATTCCTGGTCAGAACACATACCTAGGTTGGTGATTTGATCCCCATTCATGGCACATATAGAAGGCAACTGATGAGGTTCGTCTCTCGAATCAATGTTTCTCTCTCTCTCTAAAATCAATAAACATATCCTCCAGTGAGGATTGAAAAAAAAAGAGGAACATTGAGGGTAACAGATCTCTTATTTCTTGGATTTTCCATGACTCATAGTTTGAGAAACCCTGCTTTGTTTTTACAGTCAGTATTAGTGGTCCTTTTATGAGAAATCCTATCTGATTTCTTTCATCAACTCAGAGCAAGTTAGACTTGATACCTTCAGGGAGCAATTTGATGACTGCAACAAGGCAGTCTGTCACTATTGTCTAAATCATGCTGGAAAGGGAGTTCAATAGCTATAACAGGGTGGGGGTTGGAGATGAAGCTGGCCATAATTTGTAGAGAATAAAAGGTGAGAGTGGGACTGAAAAGGGATCAAGAACCAAAAGTTGGTGGGGATGGAGGGTGACAGTATAGAAGTGTCCACACATACTTATGTATGAAAATATTTAGAATTCAAATACAGGTGAAGTCTTTATTATCTAAATACTAGTGGCCTGGTGCATGAAATTCGTGCACTGGGAGGGAGGGTTTCCCTCAGCCAAGCCTGCACACTCTCCAATCGGGGACCCCTCGGGGGATGTCCTGTGGGATCGGGCCTAAACCGGCAGTTGGACATCCCTCTTGCAATCCAGGACCGCTGGCTCCTAACCGCTCACCTGTCTGCCTGATCACCCCTAACCACTCTGCCTGCCTGCCTGATTGCCCCTAACCCCTCTGCCTGCCTGCCTGATCACCTCTAATCTCTCTGCATTTGGGCCTGATCGCCCCTAACTGCCTATGCCTGCCTGCCTGATTGTCCCTAACTGCCCTCCCCTGCTGGAATGATCATGCCCCTGACTGCTCTCCCCTGTTGGCATGATCTCGCCCCCAACTGCCTCTGCCTGCCTGATCACCCCCAACTGCCCTCCCCTGCCTGCCTGATCTCACCCCCAATGGCCCTCCCCTGCCGGCTTGATCTTGCCTCCAACTGCCCTCTCTGCCTCGGCCCCCACCACCAGGGCTTTGTCCAGAAGGAAGTCAGATGTCTGGAAGATGGCTGGTTGACCTGGTCTAATTAGCATATTACCCTTTTATTAGTATAGATAGATTATATAAGATAGGATTGCTTAAATGGGGGGTGGGGTAAAGCCTTTTCTGCAGGAGGAGATGCTCTTGGCAGACAAAAATACATAATCCCTATATCTGGACTGATAGCCAGACTGATATGCACTATACTGCCAAACTGTTCATTAGAAAATTAAACTGCTTTCTTTCACCTTACACCAAACAGCTGTTGCCCTTAAAAACCCTCCTCAGCCCCCACCATCGGTTCTGCCTTCGCAGTTCACCCAGATTAGGTTCTGATTGGTCGGTTTCTATGCCAGTTAGTATCAAAAGCTCCACCTCCTAGGCAGCCATTGGCTCCTCGCACTTCATGCAGAGATGGTTCTGATTGGTCAATTTCTATGATAGTCAGCATATCCGGGCCTATCTCTGGGCCTAATCAGAGAGGTGGGGCTGATCAGCAGCCCCTGCAGAGGCCCAGAGAGAAACAGAGGCGGGGCTGCTGGCGAAGCCCGAGAGAAAGAGGCAACAGCTGATCAACAGTTTCCATGGAGGCTGCAGATCAGACCCTGCCTCTCCAGGCCTCTCTCCGAGCCTGATCCGCAGCCACGGCAACCCAGCACTGACTGCAGGACTGACTTCCGGTCGGTCGAGCCTTTGGTTTTTTCAAACCCTGGGTTTTTATATATTAGGATGCATGTTCACTAATACAAAGGTTGAGAGTTCAGGTCAGAACTCTTAGCTACTTAAATTTTATTTTCCTTCCCCAACAATTTGCTAGATGCTTGCACTGTTCTCTACTCTCTATGGCATTCCCGGTCCCACTGCACCTGCCGCCACCACTGCTCAGTAGCCCTGCCCAGGAGGCAGGAGAGGCTTGTGCCGCCACAGCTGCGCTTGCCAGCTGTGAGCCGGTGTCTGGCACCCATTGGTGAGCTGACCAGCACTCCCGCTGTGGGAGCACACTGACCACCAGGGGGCAGCACCTGCATTGAGTGTCTGCCCTCTGGTGGTCAGTGTGCATCATAGCAACTGGTGGTTCTGCCATTTGATTTGCATATTAGCCTTTTATTATATAGGATATACCCAGCCGACGCCTAACTGCTCACCTGCCGGTCTGATTGCCCCTAACTGCCCTCCCCTGCTGGCCTGGTCACCCCTAACTGCCCTCCCTGGCCAGCCTGGTTGCCTCTAACTGCCCTCCCCTGCCAGCCTGGTCACCCCTAACTGCCCTCCCCTGCAGGCCTGTTCCCCCCCTACTGTCCTCCCTGCAGGTCTGGTCACCCCCAACCACCCTCCTCTGCAGGCTTGGTCCCCCCAACTGCTCTCCTCTGTAGGCCTTGTTCCCCCCAACTGTCCTCCCCTTCAGGCCTAGGTCACCCCTAACTCCCTTCCCCTGCAGGCCTGATCGCCCCCAACTGCCCTCCCTTTCAGGCCTGGTCCCTCCCAACTGCCCTCCCCCTGCTGGCCTGATCGCCCACAACTGCCCTCCCCTGCCAGCCATCTTGTGTCCACATGGAGGTGGCCATATTTGACCACATGGAGGCGGCCATCTTATATGTGGGAGAGATGGTCAATTTGCATATTACTATTTTATTAGATAGGAGTTCCACTTTACCTCTGTACAAATGATTATGGTTTGTTTGTCAGGCATCCTTGAAGCCTGATGCATTGTGGAACTAGCAGATAAAATATTTAACATACTAGTACTTGCTCAAGTGACTTGAATATTTGTCCAAGGCCTAGCCAAGAAACAAACAAAACACACAAAATACCCTAGAACAAAAAGAAAATTGGGATTGGGATAGGTGGAAGATTACAGAAATATGGATTTAAAGTTACATTTACATTATGAATGTATCTTCATGGTGAAGAGGAACTAAGGTAATGGATTTGTAGTAGAGAGAGCCAGGGTCTAAGACTGAGCAAGTTGGAATAAAAGACAGTTCAAATATGAGAGAATCAAATAAGTAAGTGAAAAGATGTGAAAGCTTTATGAAGTAAATTTAATTTATTATGCCTTTCCTCTTTGTTTTTCTAGTCCTTTGGAGTTATGCTCCAAAGCTTTCCTCTTCCAGGAAGAGGCACCTACTAAGATAACTCCCTTGTCAAGTAAATATGTATTTATTATTAACTAATTCATCTAATAATGCTTGATCATATGTGCCAGGCAATATCAAACAAAACAATAATAGAGAAAAGTAGTAGAGAATAATTAGTTATATGTTGTCAATGCCCTCTTCCCATGTAGGAAGTCAACAAAAACTGAGGAAACTGCAGTGGAAAGAGCCAAGGCCAATGCCTCCCTTTGGGAGTCCAGGCTGGAAATCACAGAGCTCTCTAGGATTGAGTATCGTGATACTTCCCTGAGACTTGCAAAAACTAATGAGGACTTAAGGAAACAGCAGTATAAAATGGAGAAAGACACAATGTCCGTATTAAGCTACCTGAAGAAGCAGGACCAGGAGAAAGATAATATGGTAGGTGGGTAGAAATCCTCATTACATAGAAACTTTGTGGCCTGCATTAACTAATTGATATTGATCTGCCTTTATCAGTATCACTTATATTTTTTTATTTTCATCTGCCTCCATATATCAAAGGCCTACATCTATCTGTAGCAAATGTATAATTTTTCACAATTATGGATGTTCATTAAAACCAAAGAAATTATTTTGCAAAGAAGTAAAGCAGGTTCAAAATATCCTGGTTAGCTAGCTCTCCTATATTGTTTTACTCATTCTTCTATATCATAGAAATATATTATTTTCTTAAACTTTATTTAAACTGTTATAGTCTTATTTCATGTTAATTATAGAAATACTAGAGGCCTGGTGCACAAAATTCGTGCATCTCTCTCACAATCCGGGACCACTGCCTCCTAACCGCTCGCCTGCATGCCAGCCTGATTGCCCTCTAACTGCTCCCCTGACAGCCCGATCGTCCCCAACTGCCCTCCCCTGCTGGCTCAATCACCCACAACTACCTGACCCGCCTCCTCTGCACGAGGCGGTGGAGATGCCAGGACTGGCCTCCTCCGTGCCGCGTGGAGCCGTGGGACCCCCAGGCCTCACCATGTGGAGCGGCTGCCAGACCCCACCTCTGCTGTGCACGTGGCCATCTTGTGGCAGCCATCTGTGGCGGCCATCTTTTCGGAAGCCATTTTTGCGGTGGCCATCTTGTGAGGGCATCGCACGAGAGCATCACTCAAGGTCATTGCACCAGGGTGTGGCACCACCTAAGCTTTTATTATATAGGATTAAAAATAGGGGAGAAACCAAGATGGCGGCATAGGAAAACACCGGAAATTGCTGCCTCCGACAACAACTTCAAAAATACAACTAAAAGACAGAACAGTCATCATCCAGAACCACAGGAAGGCTGGCTGAGTGGAAATTCTACAACTAGAAGGAAAGAGAAGAGCACACAGACTCAGAGGAGCTACGAAAGTAAAGTGCAGAGGGAAGCAGACAAAATGCGAAGACAAAGAAACAGGTCACAAATGACAGAAATGGAGGACAGCAAACGACTGGATATAGAGTTCAAAACCACGGTTCTAAGATTTTTCAAGAATTTTATGGAAACCGCCGATAAATGTAGTGAGACCCTCAAGAAATCTAGTGAGACCCTCAATGTTGCGATAAAGGACCAACTAGAAATTAAGCATACACTGACTGAAATAAAGAATATTATACAGACTCCCAACAGCAGACCAGAGGATCGCAAGAATCAAGTCAAAGATTTGAAATACGAAGAAGCAAAAAACACCCAACCAGAAAAGCAAAATGAAAAAAGAATCCAAAAATACGAAGATAGTGTAAGGAGCCTCTGGGACAACTTCAAGCGTACCAACATCAGAATTATAAGGGTACCAGAAGAAGAGAGAGGGCAAGATATTGAAAACCTATTTGAAGAAATAATGACAGAAAACTTCCCCTACCTGGTGAAAGAAATAGACTTCCAAGTCCAGGAAGCGCAGAGAACCCCAAACAAAAGGAATCCAAAGAGGACCACACCAAGACACATCATAATTAAAATGCCAAGAGCAAAAGACAGAGAATCTTAAAAGCAGCAAGAGAAAAACAGTCAGTTACCTACAAGGGAGTACCCATACGACTGTCAGCTGATTTCTCAACAGAAACCATGCAGGCAAGAAGAGAGTGGCAAGAAATATTCAAAGTGATGAATAGCAAGAACCTACAACCAAGATTACTTTATCCAGCAAAGCTATCATTCAGAATTGAAGGTCAGATAAAGAGCTTCACAGATAAGAAAAAGCTAAAGGAGTTCATCACCACCAAACCAGCATTATATGAAATGCTGAAAGGTATCCTTTAAGAAGAGGAAGAAGAAGAAAAAGGTACAGATACAAATTATGAACAACAAATACACATCTATCAACAAGTGAATCTAAAAATCAAGTGAATAAATAATCTGATGAACAGAATAAACCAGTGAATATAATAGGATCAGGGGCATAGAAAGGGTGTGGACTGCCTATTCTTGTGGGGGAAAGGGGTGTGGGGGATGCGGGAAGAGACTGAACAAAAATCGTGCACCTATTGATGAGGACAGTGGGGGCGGGGTGAGGGCGGAGGGCGGGGTGGGAACCGGGTGGAGGGAAGCTATGGGGGGGAAAAAGAGGAACAACTGTAATAATCTGAACAATAAAGATTTAATTTAAAAAAAACAGTTAATGCTCCAGGAATAAGTTCCTACCTAGTAATTTTTGGTATAATAATAGGGGTGTGCCGAAACCGGTTTGGCTCAGTGGATAGAGCGTCGGCCTGCGGACTGAAAGGTCCCAGGTTCGATTCCGGTCAAGGGCATGTACCTGGGTTGCGGGCACATCCCCAGTGGGAGATGTGCAGGAGGCAGCTGATCGATGTTTCTCTCTCATCGATGTTTCTAACTCTCTATCTCTCTCCCTTCCTCTCTGTAAAAAATCAATAAAATATATTTAAAAAAAAATAAATAATAGGGGTGTAATATAAAAATTGCAGTAACTTGTTTTTTAGTAGGTGACAACTAAGTTCCCCTGAATATCCACTTAGTCCTATCTGCCAATTCAAATCAGTCTGAAATAACATTTCTAATTGCTTCCAAGTGAGGGGAAGATAGATACATTGGGGTTCTTTACCTCTAAGCTGCCTGCAGCACTTTCTGAGTTGAGATATTGACCCATGAGTTCTACATATGTAACCACAGTTTCAGAGGATTGAGGTGGACCCACTCAATAATAGTAGGAGAGTTTTTATTTTGGAAGATGACTCCAGTGGGACTATTTCTAGTAGGATTAATCTGTCCTAATAAAGGCAATTTAGGCTTTGTCTGTGCTACTTGGGCTGAGGAGATTGCCTGGTCAATTCTTAGTAACTCCTTCCTAGCTTCATCTGTTAATGTTCGGGACAAGGAAAGATTAAAGTCATCCCTAAGTATATTGAATAAATTTGTCATTTCTCCTGTAGAGATTTTTAGGTAAGGTCTTAACCAATTAATGTTCCCTAATAATTTTTGAGAGTCATTTACGGTAAGGTTTTAAGGTAATCCTTCTGTATTTCTACTTTTTAAGGCCTAATACATTGATTTTTAATTACAGTTTCTAGATATTTGAAGGGCATTCCCCTCTATATTTTTTCCCAGAGCAATCTCTAAGCCACATTTAGGGAGTTTCTTTTAAAAACTTTTACTTTCTTTTAAACAGCAACCAACTTGGTTGCCTTTCAGAAAAACAGGGAGGAGAGAGACATGCTGGTCAATACTGCAATGCATACATCTCAAGTAAAAGTAACTTTCTTTTTTTTCCTTCTCATTACATACGCAACCTTCACAAATTTCAGTTTCAAATTAGCCTTCAAACCTTCTTTCCATGTCCTTCAAAAATGTATAAACATGCCTTAGACCTTCCATTAAGTATTTCCACTGTAATATTCTTTCTTTCTGTAACTTGTATATACCTTCAGCAACTTGCACAGACCTTTCTTTTTTTCTTTAAAATGTATTAGAATTCTTCACTCTCAGAAACCTTAATTTTCCAATGATTACCAAAAAGTAAACAGCCAGCATTTCTTAGATTAACATTTATGAACACACTTTAAATACACTCTTACTTTCAAGAAAATATACCCTCAACAAAGTACACGAGGCCTTCTGTAATAAAAACTAAGAGCAGGCAAATTAAAACTTGTCTAGCAGGTAATGTTTCAGTATTGTATGCTATTTAAAAATATTTAGATGTTTATCATTTAACCTATCAATGCTCCAAAGTCTTTAAGTTAATTAAGTCTTTTAGAAAATTATATATAGGCATATGAAGCTAGAGAAAAGGCAGGGGGAGGAGAGAGTAGGCCTCTAGCTGCTTGGATTTTAAACTGCTATATTCTTCCTTAGAGATAACATCTAAGGTTACTGCTGTGGCTTCTCTGCCTTTAAAGGGAGAAGGGTGACTGGCCCTTTCCTCTAACAGAGAGTACAGTCAGTCTCCTCTTGAGTGACTGACTTCATTATTAATATATTTATAATTATTACTGAAAAGCTTTATTATAAATCCTTCATTTTAGTTACATCTTTTTATTTATGTTTTAACAACTTTGAGATTTTAAAGCCAATTATTATTTATCCAAGGCATTTTCTTTGGCTATGAGAGTCAGCTGTGTCGGCAATACTAGGGGTGAATTTACAATGATGTTTTTGCCTTTTACTCGAATTCTTCCCCATTATAACCTGAATCAAAATGTTCCTTGTCCACTTATGGTTGCAACTCTGAAGCTGGCCCGGGCTTTGTGCGCAGTGAACTTCTCACTTTTCTGGTGAATTTCCACTTTTCCTTTTTCACTTTGTTTTTCGCTCAGGTGAATCTTCTCCTCCAGGTCCTGCTCATGGCACCAGAATGCTGCAACCTGCATGGCTAGTGTTCAGGATCCGAAAGAGGGGCTGACGCACAAATGAAAGTACTATATAAGAAATATGAATTTAGAAGGCATGAAGGGCCAGCTGGAAACCCCCTTTCTTGGGGAGCCACACTGAAACCTGGCCTTATCCACTTTTTATTCAATTTTAGATACACATCTTGCCCTCAGTAGAACATGGCAAACAGGTAGTAGACAGTCTGTAAGTTCAATAAACATCAGTAAATATCAGTAAGCTTCAGTAAACATTTACTTTGAGGCTATTCATTCAGGAAATTGCTTCGAGCCACCACTATCTCAACACAGAACAGTCAGTGCTTAGCGTCAGCCTGCTAATGCCCAAGGTCCATTGGCCTTCTGTGTTCCTTGGTGCACTCTTATGACAGTATTGGGAAAGTGGTGGCTTCCCACAGTCACAAGATAGTCCCAGGGATGTAAAGTACAACATAGGGAATATAGTCAATGATATTGTAATAATATTGTACAGTGCCAGGTGGGTCCCCCCGCTACTGAGGGGACCATTTTGTAAGTATATGATTGTCTAATCACTGGGGTATACATCTGAAATGAATACAAAATAATATTGAATGTCAAATGTAATTGAGAAATGAAATTTTTAAAAAGTTACCCAGATAAGAGAAATGCATATCAAAACAATGAGGTACCCATAGCTACTATCAGAAAAACAGAAAATAACAAATATTGGAAAGAAAGCAGAAAAATTAGAACCCTTATGCACTGTTGGTGGGAATGTAAATTGGAACAATTACTATGGAAAACAGCATGGAGGTTCCTCAAAAAATTAAAAATAGAATTACCAGATGACCCAGCAACAAGAATTTAAAGCAGGATCTTGGAGAGATACTTGCATGCCCATGTTTGTTCAAACATTATTCACGTAGCCAAGAGGTGGAAGCAACACAAATGTCCATTGATGGGATAAAAAAGGAAAAAAATGGTATATACAGACATTTAATGGAATATTATTACACAGCCTTAAAAAAGAAGGAAATCCAAACAACCTAAGTGCCCATCAGCAGATGAGTGGATTAAAAAACTGGTACATCTACACCAGGGGTCCTCAAACTTTTGAAACAGGGGGCCAGTTCACTGTCCCTCAGACCGTTGGAGGGCCGGACTATAGTTTAAAAAAAAACTATGAACAAATTCCTATGCACACTGCACATATCTTATTTTGAAGTAAAAAAACAAAACGGGAACAAATACAATATTTGTATTTGCATGTGGCCTGCGGGCCGTAGTTTGAGGACCCCTGATCTACACAATGGAATACTATGCTGCTGTAAAAAAGACGAAACTCTTACCATTTGCAACAGCATGGATAGACCTGGAGAGCATTATGCTAAGTGAAATGAGCCAGTTGGAGAAAGATAAATATCACATGATCTCACTTATTTGTGGAATATAATGAACAACATAAACTGATGATCTAAAATAGACCCAGGACATAGAAGCATCGAACAGACCATCCAACTTCAGAGGGAAGGCGGGGGGTGGGGGGCAGGGGAACGGGAGTAGAGGAGGAGAGACCAAACAAAGGACTTGCATGCATGCATATAAACATAACACATGGACACAGATAGTAGGGGGGCAGGGCATGTGCTGGAGGTGGGGTGGGAACAACCAGGGAGAGGTCAATGGGGGAAAAGGGAGACATATGTAATACTTTAAACAATAAAGAATCAAAATTTTAAAAAAGGAAATCCTGTCACATGCTACGTACGACATAGATAAACCTCAAGGACATTATGTTCAGTGAAATAAGCCAGTCATGAAAGGATAAATATTGTGTGATTTTATTCATATCAAATATCTAAAGTAGTCAAAATCCAGAAATAGAAAGTAGAAAGGTGGTTGCCCAGGGCTTTGGGTAAAGGAGGAAAAGGAATTAGTATTTTATGAGTATAGAGTTTCAGATTTTCAAGATGGTAAGTTACAGAGATTCGTTGTACAACAATGTGAATATACTTTACTGAAGTGACATTTAAAAATGGTTAATATTTCTTTTCTGAAATCAATAAAAATATTTAAAAATAAAAATGGTTAGCATGGTCAATTTAATGTTCTTTTAAAAAAATTTTTATTGATATTTAGAGAGAGAGGAAAGGAAAGATATAGAAACATCAGTGATGAGAGAGAATCATTGATCGGCTGCCTCCTGCACGCCCCCTACTGGGAATTGAGCCCCCAAACAGGGCATGTGCCTTGATTGGGAATCAAACCATGACCTCCTGGTTCATAGGTTACCAATCAACCGCTGAGCCACACAGGTGGGGCAATGTCTCTCTCTCTCTCTCTCTCTCTCTCTTTTTTTTTTTAACATGTATTCATTAACTTGAGAGAGAGAGAAAGATAAAGAGACAGAGAGACAGAGAGACATCAATTTTTTTGTTCCACTTATTTATGCATTCATTGATTGATTCTTCTATGTGCCCTGACTGGGTACCAAATCCACAACCTTGGCATATTGGGACAATGCTCTAACCAGCTGAGCTACCCAGCCAGGGCTTAATGTTGTATTCTTTTACCACAATTTAAAAAAAAGAGTTACTCAGGTAATTCTTATTATAGCCAGGTTTGGGAAACTAGCAATAGCAGATTAAAGGTATGAAGTATGTTCCCTCTCCTCTTCCCTCCTTACTCAACCTCTCCAACCCTACTGGTTTTAATAAGTGAAAACAAGGCCACGTAATAAAGGAAGAACACAGCAATTTCATCACCTTCCTAACTCTGTATTTTCATCTTCTACAGATTGAAAAACTAAAACAGCAGTTGAATGAAACAAAGGAAAAAGCCCAAGAGGAGAAGGAAATATTGGCAAGTATCAATGTACATCAATACACTTACTGGGTGGTCAGCTTTCTGACAAGCTCATTTTTAAGACACAATGAGATTAAATGAATCAGTCATCTGAGCAGCTCAGTAACCTTACAGTTCACACATTTGTTGTACAGAAGCTCAAAAAACAACATAAAAATATGTTATTATAGAAAACCATCTGGTATTAGTGGTGCTTACTGATCCCGAGTTTTACATTCTTCCTACGGCTTTTCAGTAGGCCAAAAGTTAGGAAATATGTATACACAGTATTTTTAAAAGATTAAAATATAAATAAAGAAATTTTTTAAAAGATTAAAATATATCACAAAATATATTATAAGTTCACACTAATGTTTTCAATTCAGATGCAGGAATAAAGGGTTTTTACTTAACTATATCTCCTTATAAAGTTAAGTGTGTCCTTTCTTCCTTGCCCAAAATCCTGGTTCTTAATGATAACAATATAATTTTGTAGTTGCTTTAAACCTCAATACATCAACAGTCACAGAATACTGATACCAATGCTACCACCAACATAGATTAGTGGGAACAGTTTTAAGATTTTGTGAGGCCCTTTTCTCCTTGATATATGCCAATAGGAATTTACTATCAAATTATAAGGTTTAAAAACCATTTGAAATAATTCCTTTCTGTGAGGTTATGCCATCAACTCAACAACACAGTTTGCTTTTGATATTTAGGAGTTGCTTTTGAAAAATTTAATTGTGCATATAAAAGTATGTAATTATATAAATATTTATAATTATGTGGTTTCAAAGTCAAATCTATCAAACATGGTATATTCTGAGAAATCTAACTTCTGTCCATGTGTTCAAAATATACCAGATAGGTGAGAAATGGTTTCAGTGTATTTCAATTTGCATTTCTCTTATTGTGAGCTAGGTTGAGCATTTTTTTCATATATTTGAGGGTCATTTGCATTACTTTTGATATTTCAGGTGTGGTGGTTTTTGTGTGTGTGTGTATGTGTGTTTTGTTTGTTTGTTATTGTTGTTTTTGCTGTATTGGCCCTTTTTCTTCTTCCTCCTCCTTTTTCTCTCTTTTCTCTCTCCTTTTCTTCCCTTTTTTCTTCTTCCTTCTTTCTTCTCCTCCTCTCTCTTCTTCCTTCCTTCCTCTTTCTCCCACCTTCTCCTTGCTTTCTTTACTAGAGATATTAGCCCTCCCTTTGTCTCTTAATTTACTAATTTTAATTTAGGGTCAGGAACGTTATTTATTGTTCTTACAGATTAAATTTTTTTTTAGTCTTATGCCTCTTGTTAATAAATATCTGCATTTTCTATACAAGATCAGTTTACTTAGAATTTTTTTTTATTCAAGGCACTTGATATTTTTTTAAAAATATATTTTATTGATTTTTTACAGAGAGGAAGGGAGAGAGATAGAGAGTTAGAAACATCAATGAGAGAGAAACATCGATCAGCTGCCTCCTGCACATCTCCTACTGGGGATGTGCCCGCAACCCAGGTACATGCCCTTGACCGGAATCGAACCTGGGACCTTTCAGTCCGCAGGCCGACGCTCCATCCACTGAGCCAAACCGGTTTCGGCACTTGATATTTTTTAACAGAAAGTAAAACTTTACACAAAAATAAAAAGGGAACATTTCTTTAAAGAGGATAGACAAATGGCTTAAGGCTTCAAATGGAACATGATTCTGCGGGATATCTGTTCTTTTTCCTAACTCATTTACCTGTTTTTCTTTGTTTTTATATACAGGAACAAAAGTATAATGAGCAAATAAATGACCTGGAGGGACGTTTCTATCAGAAATCCAAAGAAATTGGCATGATTCAGACAGAGCTAAAAACAATAAAACAATTCCAAAAACGAAAAATCCAAGTGGAGAAAGAATTAGATGATGTAAGTTTCTTTCTTTTAAAAAGGAGGTTAGAATTAATACTATGTCTGCAAAAGCCTTCACTGACATTTACTCATGTAAGATGGTAAAGGGATTTTTTTTTTTTTACAATAAAAGTGTAAGACATCAGTTTAGGGCTGGATACAAAAGGTCTTGATGGTTAGACTTTTCTTTTTCTAAGCATTGATGCCTTTGTAAATTAACCAAATCTTAGCCAGCACATAACTCCCACATTTATCAGCAGTCAAAATTTTAGAGTAACTTCAATAAGAAACAAACTACAGTTCTTTGAAAACAGTAGAGGCAAAGTAGCAAAGTCCTAAAGGAAAATATGTTTAGACGGATGAATGATAATTTTAGAAAATTTTAAAAGGCTCTCTGGGTAGGTGTGGGTGAGATGAAGAAAACAGTACTTTTAGAAAATTCCTCTGACCTTGCTATGCTCTTTCTCTTACTTTCCATCCTCTCATCTCAGAATATAGTTTTATTGCATTGATCATAATGCAACAAATGTCATAGATGAGTCCAGGCATAAGTAGCTGACTTTGGGCAAGCTACTTAACCTCTCTATTCCTTGGTTTTCTCATCTGTAAAATGAGGAGAATAAGAGTCTTATAGTGTTATTTTAAGGACTGAGTTCATATATGGAAAGTGTTTAAAATAGTGTATTTGACATAGAATTATATTAACAGTGGTGTGTAGCTCTCTGAAAAAAATAAGATTATTAGCCAAAAAAAGTAATTTTCTGTGTCCCCATAGCATTTTGTATCTTTTTATACCATTTAGCCTATTCTATCTTGATATTATAGTTATCATTTGTTTTATCTACCCTAGTGGATTGGTAAATACTTCAAAGTACAAACAGTGTTGTCCTTTGTAGTCATCAAAAATACAAGATAAACAGTAATTTAGCTCAATAAATATTTGTTAAATGCCGAGTGGGTCTTTTCATTAAAAATGTAATTGGAGGGAACCCTTCCGGTGTGGCTCAGTGGTTGAGCATCGACCTATGAACCAGGAGGTCATGGTTCGATTCCCGGTCAGGGCACATGCCAAGGTTTCGGGCTCTATTCCCAGTGTGGGGCATGCAGGAGGCAGCCAGCCAATGATTCTCTCATCATTAATGTTTCTCTCTCTCTCCCCCTCTCCCTTCCTCTCTCTCAAAAAAAAAAAAAGTAATTGAAGGGATATCAACTTTTCTTTTAATTAGATGGGAGGACCCTTTTCACAATGTATACATATATCAAATAATCACTATGTACAGTTGAAATACTTTACAGTTTTGTCATTTATGCCTCAATAAAACTGAAAAAGAAAAGTTTAGAAGGAATATTAAGTTCTGTTTTATATGAAAATGCTGCATATTGAATCAAATTAAGTTCCTTAACTTTTCAGGAACTCTCAAAATAGACATTTTATGTGGAGGTATACATTCTGAATCAAAGTGAATGAGGAACTAGTCATAATCTAGTGGGATGCAGTGGGATTTTTTTAAAGAACAATGTTGCCACCTAGGGGACAAATAGATTTCATATCTCTTCAAAGAGGACTGTTGGGCCAGAAAGACTTAAAATTCAAAGGCTTATGGGGAAAAATAAGGTGGTTCTGTGGAATATGGAAGAATTAAGGCAGGTGTGGAGGCCCGTGAACTTAAAATTAAGGGGAGAGGTAATACATAAATGAAGAAAATTAATTATAGTGGGTAATAAAATTCACTGTATACATTTAAAAGAAGCTAATTACATTTAGATTATAAAAAGGTAGTCAAAACATATATTTTAAAGAAAACAAAATTCTATCCACCTGATTAGCAGAAGAAGCATACATTGGTAGGTTGCAGTTTTTTTTCCCTCATAAATTTTTTTGTCTTTGTTTTTGACAAAATGATGATACCCATTTCAGCAAATTTAGCTGATAAAAAAAGTTGTCCTCTCCCCACCACACACACAAACACCTAGAGATAGCCATTGAATCCTATATAATAAACGGGTAATATGCAAATTGACCCTAACAGCAGAGCGACTGGGAATGACTGGTCACTATGACACACGCTGACCATGAGGGGACAGATGCTCAATGCAGGAGCTTCCCCCTGGTGGTCAGTGTGCTCCCACAGGGGGAGCTCTGCTCAGCCACAAGCCAGGCTGATGGCTGCCAGTATAGTGGTGGTGGTGGGAGCCTCTCCCGCCTCCTCAGCAGCACTAAGGATGTCTGATTGCAGCTAGGCCTGCTCCCCGCTGGCAAGTGGACATCCCCCAAGGGCTCCCGGGCTGCCAGAGGGATGTCTGACTTCCAGCTTAGGCCCAATCCCCCGGTGAGCGGGCCTAAGCCAGCAGGTGGCCATCCCCCGAGGGGTCCCAGACTGCCACCGGGCCTCTAGTATTTTCATAAAAATGCAATGTAGAAATAAATATATATATATATCTACACTAATAAAATACAAAGATGCTAATTGACCATACCTTCGCTATGCCCCAAGCCACGCCCACCCGCCAATCAGAGTGACTATATGCAAGTTAACCCAGCCAAGATGGCAGCCGGCAGCCACGGAGCTGGAGCAAGCAGGAGGTTTGGTTGCCTGGGTGATGGAGGAAGCCAAGCTTCCTGCCTGCCCTGAGCTGGTTGTGGCCTCCGCTCATGGCAACAAAGTTTCAATTATAGAAGACAAATAAATCCCAAATACCTGCTTCCAGCCAGCCTCCACTGGGAGCTTGGGTAGCTGGGGGCCGTGACCAGCCTGCAAACAGCCATCAGCCCCTCACCCAGGCTGGCCACACCCTCATGGGGTGAGAGTCCCCGCTGGGGGGCTTAGCTAGCCTGAAAACGGCCCTCAGCCCCTCACCCAGACTGGCCAGGCATTCCATAAGGACCCCCCCCCCACCCTGAAGGGGCTGTGGCCAGCCTGCAAACAGCCCTCAGCCCCTCAACCAGGCTGACCAGGCACCCCAGTGGGGACCCCCACACTGAAGGTGCAGTGGCCAGCCTGAAAACAGCCATCAGCCCCTCACCCAGGCTGACCATGCACCCCAGGAGGGACCCCCACCCTGAAGGGGCTGTGGCCAGCCTGCAAACAGCCATCAGCCCCTCACCCAGGCTGGCCAGGCACTCCTATATAATAAAAGGGTAATATACAAATTGACCCTAACAGCAGAACGACTGGGAATGACTGGTCACTATGACACACACTGACCACCAGGGGGCAGATGCTCAATGCAGGAGCTGCCCCCTGGTGGTCAGTGCACTCCCACAGGGGGAGCTCTGCTCAGCCACAAGCCAGGCTGATGGCTTCCAGTACAGCGGTGGTGGTGGTGTACTGGGCTGCATATCGGGGCACGCTGTGCTGTCTGTTCCTGGAACAGACAGATAGGAAGGTACTGACATCAGGTCAGGCCTTGAGATATGGTCTCATGGTCCCTCCTCAATATACTGTGCTCTCTGTTTCCGGAAAACATAGATAGGAAGGTGATAATGCTATACTGTGTTGGGAACAAATTGCGTAAACAAGGCTTTGTAACTTTGTAGTTTTTTCAAATAAATGTGCTGTAACTTTTGCAGTCTACACCACAGTTCAGCCTTTTGCTTCGGCGGGATGCTGGGACTGTGGTCAGCTGGCTGGCTTAATAAAGGCACCTAAATTTAAATTCTGAGTCGGTGGTCTATCTCGCTGAGTCAACCCATAACAGTGGGACCCTCTCCTGCCTCCTCAGCAGTGCTAAGGATATCTGACTGCAGCTTAGACCTGCTCCCCGCTGGCAAGTGGACATCCCCCGAGGGCTCCAGGCTGCCCGAGGGATGTCTGACTGCCAGCTTAGGCCCAATCCCCCAGGGAGCGGGCCTAAGCCAGCAGGTGGTCATCCCCCAAGGGGTCCCAGACTGCGAGAGGGCACAGACCGGGCTGAGGGACCCCCCCCCCCCGAGTGCACAAATTTTTGTGCACTGGGCTTCTA